>NC_060159.1:2173345-2284081 GCF_021292245.1 Micropterus dolomieu | reverse complement strand
TATCTTCCCCCCTCTGCCCCCCCCCCCCCCCCCCCTCCCCCTGTCTCTCTTTAACTCTTTGTGTGGCAATCTGTGCCAGTAAATGTCACTCTTCTTCTCCGCCCGCTGCGCTCAGTGGTCTCAGTGTAATGGGTGTTGAAAAAGGCCAGTTGAAGTGTCCCCGGCCTGCGCGGGCTTCATTTTGCGAAGAAGTGCGTGTTGTGAAAATAGCGCCCATTCATCCGCTGGTCTTGTTTAGCGCTGGCTACTGGTTGCAGTGGAGCCACAGAGTCGATTAGACGGAGAGAGGGCCCTTGTGGGAGGACATTGGGGTCTTTGTTTCACTCTGTCCCAGGAATGTATGTTGTCCGATTTTGACACATCACATCATTGTGGTACTAAGTAACCAGTGCCTGAGAAATGATTAACTGTTGACCCTCGACCAAAAAAAGGGAGATGCCTCTATCTGGTAGACAACAGATAAAACCAGGCGTATCTCGCTGCTATCGGCGCATGCTAACAAGAGAATTAATGAGAGGATACAGCATCCTGTAGACGCTGGCACCATCCATCTCGACTGTCAGGGAGTTGGACAGAAGTTAGTTGGAGACTGATTGATGATGGAACCCCGAGGGAGTGGGCTTAGCAGTTGGGGTCTGACCGCGACAGCTAACGTGTATGGAAGAAACCAGGCGGGCTGGCCGGCCAGGCCCAGCTCCAGGCCTGGAGATAAAGCTGCACTTAGCATTTCAAATGAAGCCAGGAAGGCAAGAGTCAGGAGGTCCTCATACATCTTGATGCTCCCCTGATTGATAAGGTGTGAATTTAATACACCAAATGGCTGTCTTTACAACTGCTCCAGAGCTTAATTATGCAAATGACAGGTGTGTGCCGAATCCACAGGAGACCCAAATGGACCTAAATCACTCAAGACTGAAATAAATTGGTGACGGATGGGAGCTCGTCCTGTCACTGCCAGTGTCTGCCTCCTGTGAATACTAGCATTCTTCCACAGCCCGAGGCTTTTCCTCCTTGTTGTCTTGGCCTGGCAGGTAGCAGTCAGACACACAGATGTGGTTCTCTGCTCAGGATATTACTTCAAAGTACAACTGACAGTGTCCTAAAATGGATCACTTAGGAGGACTTTGAGACATGAGATTTGGAGAAACCAAAATGTTTAGATTAATTATGGTTTACATTGTCATACCATTGTACACGGACTATACAATTTTGCCGACAATAGACAAAACAAGACATTTGAAGATGTCAGCTTGGCATTTGGTGATGGGTATTTTTTATTATTTCTCTGGCTAAACATTTAGAAAAATAACAATTGTAGGGCTATAACTATTAGTTCACATTGTTTTCATTTTTTTTTTTTACCATTTTCTCTTTTTAGCCATGAATTATTTGGTCTAAAAAATGTCAGCAGACAGTGAAAAATGCCCATTGCATGTTTCCATCACCCATGGCAATGTCTTTGAATGAGTTTTTTTTGTGCAACCAACAGTCCAAACTCCAAAGATATTTGGTGTGCTATCATAAAAAAAGACAGAAAACACTAGAAAAGTTGGTTTTGGTGAACTTTTTCCATTTTTTATGTAATTAGTTTTAGTTAGCTGTCCAGGACTATTAGTTTTCATTATGGATTACATATCTGCATCAAGCATAATCATTTACTTTCTCGATGCACCCACTGTCCTAAAAGTAGTTTAGTACTGATGTCCTACATTAGAGGATTTTCAGTATCGCCCCAAAATTAGGCTGTGAGTGCTCTGTATGCTGCATGTAGGTGGACAAAACAAAGAAATAGTGATTTCATAGTACATTTTTGCAGTACAGAGAACAATGGTTATTCAAATGAAAGAAAGGGTGTTACCTTTCAGTTGGAATTACTTTACTGTGAACAGATGTAGACTTATCTCCACCACATGACCAGGAGATATTACTGTATTCCTGTGCAGTTCTTTTACTCTGAGTCCTTCTCATTAGCAGCATGATAGCAGCATTGGCAAGCTGTAATAAAGCGTATTTATTTTACTTCCACATCCAGTGCCCCCTTTTTAAAGATATGCTTCCAGATGAGAAGTAAAAGCGAAAATACGTTGTTTCACAGCGTACACTTGCTTGAGCGGGTGCCAGCAGCACTTCCTGTGGGATCCGGCTGACCTGTCAACAAGTCAAATTAAATACAAAATTCCTCAGTTTATCGTTCACAAAGTAGTCTGGCTTGGTAAATATTTGTCTCAAAGTTACATTCATACGAGCTGCACCAGCTCCTGTGCTGAAACAAAGGCAAGAAAACAAAAGAGCTTTCATGATTTTCTCCGACTGGTTTCCAGGTTTATAGATGTATCTCTGAGGTAAAGATGGGTCTGAAACACACAATCTAAGCACCGAGAGCTGAGCTTAAAGGAGGACACGAGGCAGCCAGTCTCTGGTCACTGGTAATGGGTTTGTCTCTCACCTCTGCTGATAAGCTACAGCTACCGACTCATGCATATATGAATATCAAGCAGCCGATGGGAAAGCTCATTCCACTCAACTGTAGGCACACAAACCTTGTTCAGAAAACACTATTAGGAGCATTGAAAACAAATCTCATGGGGATATTTTCCAAATACTAGTAAGCTTGTGGTTCGTTGCTCTTAACTCCTGAACTCCTGAAGGCTGTTTTTTGCTCAGGGCATAGTCAGACATTATTAAAGTCAGATTATTTTGTCTTCTGAGACACAGCATGTCAGTGGTACTATACATGTTCAAGGACCGCAATGGATGGATAGAGTAATATTGTGATGCAAGGATACAAGACCGTGTAGAAAGGACTTTCTATGCCTTTGTCCTGTCAAAAAACATGTACAGACAACAATCAGCAGGATTACTGGAGACTGATGATAAGGTCCACATTTGACGGTTGTGTTGCAACATCTGGTGACAGGATGAGTTCTGGCTTTTATTTACATTTACTTAGAGATACTAATATTTCTATTTAGAGTACTTTGCGCTGATTCCCAGAGTATGTGCATGCACGGCGTGTTCGGGTTTGACTGAGTAATGACTCTTGAGAACAAAGCGTGTGATTTTAGATGCAAATTACGTCAACCAGCTATTTCATGCAATTTCAAGTCAGCAAGACAAAAACGGGGGAGTGTTGACTTATCAGTATCCTGGTCTTGGAATTTGACCTGCCAGTCCAAATTTGAGACCCTACGTTGCATAACATGAATAGACAGAATTGAAGTAAACAGTCCTCATTCTCACACAAACAAAAGGCATATGGTCAGCCATTCTAGTTAGAGACTTTTTGAACCCCCCCAAAAAGGGAGACCTCCGCGACTTTGCGTCAGATAGCGTTATTTCCAAGGTGACACCGGGGTCTACATTTGTCCATGCATGAGGTCAGTGAATATTAACTTCATTTACACATGGCTGCAGACCAGCGCAGCGCCACAATGGAGGCCTGCCTGTTGTGTTTAGTAACATGAGCACCCCGGCTGACAGGACACTGTCAAGACGGAAGATGGATGATCGCAGCAGTTGACCCCTGATTGCCAGAGGAGTCACCTCTCCGGCCCCCTCTCCCTGCATGACAAAAGAGCCCTCCCCGTGGTGCAGCGGCCCTCATCTCCACTTGCACTAACAGGTTCAGACATCTCCATCGATCTCCTCATCCATACCTCTTGAAATTCTAAACTCTTGCCCTTTTTTAGCTATCCAAACTGTGGCACAGATGTCATTTTTGTAATTGCTTGCCCGCTGACTGCTTGAGAGGAGATGTGATCAGACAGGCGAACTCCATGTCAGAAGACAATGTCTTGTTGTGTCCCTGTGGCATGAGGGGAAAAGTGATATGTGACCGGGCCCGGGGTCTCTCTACCTTTAGAGGCGGTGGGGAGGGCCCAGTTGTCAGTGGAGCTGCTCCTCTGGGAGGACCACTGGCTCTGCACTTCAATCTTCCTTTAAGAGGAGAATCAATATCTTATTACATAACTTTACACTTTTTTTCTCACCTACAGGAAGCAGATCTGTGCTTAGGATGGTTCTGTTGCAGGACATTCTGCAATTTCTTCCGGATACGAGCAGTCTAGATCTGCACAAGCACTTGTGGGCATCAAAGCCGGTGTCTTTTTGTGTCACTGCTCTGGGACCAGCGGGTGGGGGGTGGTGGATTGTGATGGGCGGGGGGGCTGGGTCAGGGAGGTTGGTAGGCATTGGCACAATTCAGAGATAATACTCAGTTGCTGACTGGGGACATTTCCAGCGGCGATTCCGCTTGGGCTGCAGGGGGCTTTGGATCGGTCAGACCTTTGGACCCCGTGCTTTCATCACCAGAATGCAGAGTCCTTCTGTCATCAGTGGTCTCTTTTAGCACGGCTCTCTTTTAAAGCTGACCACCTCATCCTTTAAAGGGCCTTAAGGGCCCTTTCTCCTGTTTCCATGTGAGTTAAATGAGCTAAACAAAAGACGATTAGGTAGGGACATTTTCCATGTCACTGAGAATCCATTTCAAAAAGCTCACTCCGCATGATAGCTTAAAGAAGCAGAGAGCTTTTAGGAGGACTGTGCGCACATCAGAGATGCAGCTCCTGCGCAGGCGGAGTGAGAGGCTATAAATTCACTGATGTAATAAAATGTAAAATATGTAAATTAATCTTAAAATGGCCTTCATTTTCCACCTCTAAATCCGTGCAGTAAATCAGCAGGAGAGATGAAAGAGAAAACAGGTGTTCAAGTTGTTGTTTGTGATTTGTTTTGCTGTCAGCAGCGACTCTAATGAAACTGAAGCAGTTGTCTTTAGTGAGATCATATTATTTTCTCATTTTTATATTTCACAAACCTTAGCAGCTGCATGGTTGTAGATGCATCCTAAAAATGAAAGGTGTGGATAAGATTGGCATTATTATATATTTTTCTTGTCATCAAATCACATGAAAAGACCATAGCCAACTTTAGCCTGTCTCTCAGTATTTTCTGACTCTGCTACCACTCAGCCCCAAACCCAACACAACCTCTAATACACATCTGTTCGAGTATTTACAACAGCAGGATTGTATATGAGGGATCGTCTTAAAAATAAAAGACAGTCTATGGTGTTGGTCTTCTATGAGATTTGTTGACAATAAGACAAGATAGACGTGCTCACTCCCGACTCATCACACTACTACTACATACTTGACGCTTGGTCAAGGCCCTTTGGCATCGCTTTTTAACGCCCTGGGTACCCCTTTTGCGTCATTTTTAGACGTTTAGGGCTCTGCAGTCAAGTCAGCAATGCTTAGCAACAACAAATATGCAACGTCCGGTAAAGTTAGCAACAATAAATGTGCAAGGTCCGGTTACACTTTCAAAATAAAACGCTAGCGTTTTGAAAAATCGCTATTTTGAAATGGCACGTTATTAAAGTTGTGAAACGTTGTGATTTGGTTAGGTTTAGGCACAAAAAGTACTTGGTTAGGGTTAGGAAAATATCATGGTTTGGGTTAAAATAACTATGTACGTCATTTCACAAGTTCACTTATACGTCACAAAAAAATGTAATGTTGACTTTTTGTTTTACCTTGTTCAAAGTCCGGGTTCCAGTCCAGAAGCACTTAATAAACACTTATTCTGGATAATAACAGTTTTATAGGGACTATTTTACTTCCACTGTATTAGAGTGGAGGCAGACTTCAAATGCCACTAGAGGTAACTGTATGTCTCTTCTTTGGGTTAAACTGACCTCTTGAAACTGACAAAATTAAAGTCACTTGTTTCACAGTGAATGTAATCTGAAACAAATATAAATGAATTATGCAAATGAACATAATAGATTACCTCAAGCGACGATAGTCTCGACTTGTTCATTAGTTTGTTGTTTAATACCAAATTGGCCCACTTTTAGTTCAGACTTGTTGGGCTGGCTGGAGCATTACTTTTAGCACTGCAGCAGGAGCATTAGCTTAAATTTTAGTATAACTTAATTAGTGTCTGGCTTTGATCTTCGCTGTGAACAACCAAGCAGCCACTTCCTTTGGGTGTTCTCTGTTCAGAGGGCAAAGCTGCGTGCCCTCCAACACAGTGTAAGGGAATGCTAATCTTCCCTTTGTTTCTCATGGAAAGCTACTTATCTCCCGCTAAGCACAGGTACCTCGGATGAATGGGTTGGTTGTCTGTATATGTGGAGTGCAGCAGCAGCCAGACAGAGCCATTCCAAGTATGTGTGGGGTGAAGGAAGGATCCAGCACAATGTCACATCAGATTCTTTTAACCGCTTTAACTTGTGTTTCAGCTGCTCCTTTTAGTCCGACGTGTTTTTTGGCTCTTTTGTAGCCATGCCCCAGGTTCCCTGCTTCTTCCAAAGCAAGAGGTGTTCGAAAATGAGCTTGTTTGGAAGGGGTTTGACATTGAAACTCAATCTCTGTCCCGTGAAGAGATTTTCAGCACGGCCTCAGTTCTTTTCCTTTTCTTTGAGTGATCTGCCACTGTTTCCCGGAGCTGGATAGGCGCCTCGCCTCTCATAGGTGGGAGATTAACATGTCTGCCGGCAAAATCCAGCTGCAGAGCATCTCTTTCTTTATTGGAAGAAAAAAAGAAAGATTTAGAGCAGTGCAATGGGCTCGGAGGAAAAAGAAAAGGTTGACAAACACCTGCTGCTTTCTTTGTTGCTCCTGTGATCAGACTAAACAAAGCCTGTTTGGAAATAAAAAATGTAAAGATATAAAATACAAAAATGAGCGTAATATCAGAAAATATCTAATACTGTTTTAGAGGGTACAGAGCTTTAAACAAAAGGTTAGAAAGCACTGCAGTAAGCTTAAATAACTCATGTCTTCCTTCAAGGTGCACTTGATTTCTCTAAAACCTTTGCAGCTACACATCACCTGCCAGATGTGATCAATTGAGCTGTCCTTTGGCTTTTCAAGTCGGAGAAATACACTCGGGTAGGATTTTTCTCAGGTCTGCCGGCCTGTGTTGCTCTGACGTTACTCCCAAGATGTACTGACTCTTACATTGCAGGGGAGAACACCACAGGCTTTAGTCCATAAAAGAGACGCAGCCATAGTTCAGCATGCATAAAATGCCAGTAGAGCCTGATGAATGTCCACACCGAGGCCTACTATTTATTGAGGCAAAGAACATAAGTCACATCTAATCAGAGTAACACACATAGGCCCCAGGCTACATTAATGCATAAGAAATAAGCTCTGTGTGAGCTATTGACATCCTCCTCTATAGTCGTAACGCAACGGTCATGGTCCTAATCGTATGCCCTTAAAGTAAAACCGAAAAACATAAAACAGGAGTTGGGTTTTTAAATAGCATTTCATGGTTGTCTGAGCATCCAGCTAGACAGAGGGTATTTTGAAATAGCTGACGGTGAATGTTTATGGCAGTATTAACAACGGATTGCAGTGTAATAGAAGCGATCAGACAAGTTTGAGGGAGAAAATGCTTTTCTTTTTCACAGGCAGCACGAGGTCTGCAACTTGCAAAACTGTCAAGTGCTAAAATCTGGCTTTGAATTTCTGCTCAGATTATTCACTCATTCTTTGGGAGTTCATTATTTGAACTATTTTAGACAAATTAGTCAAATTTCTTGAATGACTGCTTTTGTTTAGACAACATTTAACATTTGGGATTAACCTGTCAAGGAGCAAAAAAGAAAAAGAAAAGAAAGAGCTGCGGGCCCGTATTAAACCTGTTTCTCCCGCTCTCTGGGAGTCTGTGGCTGCTATCCCTTTTCTAGAAAAAAAACACCTTGCTATAGATTACATTTGTGAAAAAAATGATTAAACACTGTTTTGGAAATCTACAACATATACCCTAACACACATAAAAAGAATGTCTTAAAATTACATTTTGACACGGGACGCTTTTCAAGTCAGCACCTTTTTTCCCCCAGGACAAATATTTGTAGAAAAATATCTGAGATCAAATATTCTACACATTTAATATCAGTACCAAAATCTTTCTGTAATCCAAAATAAAGCTATACGAACATATCAAAGAATTCCCTGTCCTGTTCAGAGGTATGCATAGAGGCCAGCTTGTGCAGACAAATGAAACGACACTGGGAGGAAACTCTTATAAACCACAGGCGACAGGCTCCCATCATCCCAGGCCTGTGTTTAGAGTTGATATTTATAAAGACATTTCCCTATCGGAGAGGAAGCGCCCATGGCAAGAGTTTCACAGAAAGCAATGGTGTTTTTTTAAATAATAAAATAAACTGTTTCCTTTATCATGCTTGACCCATTCCACCTGGCATTCATCAGCGGCAAGGCCTGCCTGTTGGTCCTGTCGGCTGCTCTCCTCCCTCTGCCTCTTTTATCACTCTAATGGGGTGCTATCTCCAGGCTGCTCTCTCCGGGTCTCTGCAGCCCCGCTCGGCTCCCTTCGGCGCGCATTCTTTCCACATCCATCCCGACACATGGGCGGATTTAACACATAATCAGACCGGACGGGAGGGCGGCTGGAGAAGGGGGGAGGCCCTGGCCCTGACAGGACTCATCATGCTACAACCGGGGAGACAAAAAAGCCAACACTAGTCATTCTGACTCTGGCTCTGGTTGCCTGCAAAAAACAGAGGGACTCTCCCACATTCCCACAGTACAGCTCACTTGGAGCGTTGTCTGCAGTAATATTGAGACAGATAGGGAGAAACTCAATATCCCAGCTGTCCTGCTTGGACCAGCTACAGTCCTCCATAATCAGTAACGATAAGGATTGTGACCTTGTTTGGATTTGTGGGTTATAAGCAAGCAAGGAAGCTCAGTTTCCAGTTTCTCCAAGACAGGGTATCGTTAGAAGTTTTCAATAGCAGCACCAGCACAATACCTGAGATTTGGTACTAATACCAAAACAACATGTTTCTGCATCTGCATAAAATATATAACCACATGGACCGGACACATGCATCGAACATGGTGACTGCTCGTCTGTGAAAACATCCGCCTATGCACACACCCAGTGTAGTATAAACTCAACCATACCTGGACAGAACCTGACTGAGCATTCTTTGTCTGGTTCGGTCTTGATAGTTGATCCTATGAACTTATTTCAGATGGTAGGCTACCTTTAAAAAGTATTGAGATTCAATCCCCAGTCCTAGAATATACTAGAAAACTAAACAGAAACAAGAAGGGCAAGTTTGGAATTCCGTATGTCAGGCCCAAGGTTAAGATGGCGTCTCACGGTGGCTTTTAGTGGTAACAGGCATAGATTGGATTTGTGTGTTAAAAGCAAGCAAGGACGGTTGTTGTCCGGCTTCTGTGAATAGAAGGCTTCATATCAGTTTAAATTTTTTGATACCTGAAAACTGCACAGAAAAGGGCAGATTTGAAATCCGATCTGTCAGTGAAGGCTGAATAAAAAAAGTGCCATGGCGTCACCTCCAGACACGGGAAATCAGTTTCCATTTTGGCCAGGAAAGGATATGTCAGGCTGTTGCATAAGGAGTCATTGCTGCCCCCCCCCCCATCCCTCACAGTGTCATGACACTGCCAAAGCGTGAGAGAAATTGGATGTAATGCAAGAATGTCAAGCAACTCAGCTTGGAGGAAAAAGAAATAAACAGAGATCTTACAAAAATACAGAAATCCGCTTTTCCCCCTTTTTTTGTGTATGTGTGTCTGCATAAGATAAGGAGACTTTGGTTTATTCTCTGGGTCAATGTGTGCTGTGATTGAGACACTATAGTCACGGGAGCGTTTGATAATCTCTAGCCCACTACTCCGAGGACCTCTCCTTTCTCCGGCTCCTCTTCCTCTTTCTGCATAAAACTGCTGACTGCAGCTCGTCCCCCCACACATCACTGAATGAAAGTGCTTGACCACTGGAAGGGAAATTACAGATGCTGGCTCTGTAGCCTGCCGAGGAGCTGGCTGGAATGTAAGACTTGCATATTTTTTTCCTCTCTGCTTAACCTCAACCCGCTTCTCTAAGGACTAACTAATTTCTCAGTGTCGTAAATAAGACGGCTGTTGTGTCTGCCACTGGGCTCATGTCGTCAAGCACAAGCCATTAGTTGGCCTTTATCTGTACAAGAAGACCAGGCATATAAATTGGGTCCTTTTTTTTCAAGGAGTCATTGTGGATTATATGTTGGACTGTAAGTCCTCTTGTCAAAGTCAATGCAAGTAGTAAAAAGTCTTGTAGTGTTTGTGTGTCAGTGTTTGTTAGTAAAGTGTCAGTCATTTTGTCAGTTAAGAAGGCTACTTGGTAAACAGACTTGATGTAATTGGTTCATAGATATCTCCACTCAGAGGGAAAGTGTTTCTGCAGTCTCACTCACTATCACCCCATCCTGTTGTCTCAAACTAAGAGCGTCTCTTCAGCATCTGGTGCCAGAGACACAGAAACTCGCCAACAGCGAGTCAGTGTGCACTGTGCTGCTGCCGCTGCCGCTGGGACAGGAATGCTGGGCCGGGACGGCTGTGTTTGTACTTGTCACTCAATGCACTGCCAGTGTTGGGTAGAGCTGCAGAAACACTTAGTTGCCTGTGTCATGCAGGCATTCGATTTTTTGAGGCCTCATTTGCTGCCTTGTTGCTTCTGTAAATATTTCCGAGTGCTAAAGCCAGCCTGGTGTACCGATAAACATAGAAAAACGCATAGAAAATTAACTGTGTTTTGCTCCTGAGCATGAGTTAAAGTTCATTTTATTAAAACTGGAGTCTTTTTTAGAGTTTGGGCCATTGTTATTATTAGTTCTGACGTCAATGAACTCACAAACTTTACTTCATAGATTGCAACATAATGGTCTTAATCATTTGTTTTACACTGACAGATTAATAGCTTTTATATTTGGGGGAAAAAAGAGTGCTGGCATTGGACCTGAGTTTGGGTATTGGGATCTGTATTAAGGCTGTGAAAGAAAAACCATACATACGACATAAGAAATAGAAATAATGTGAAAGCTATGAAAACAGAGTGAAGCTGCTATAAACTGGAGTTATTCAGTAAAGTTCTCCCCTGCCCGGCCTTGTACTCATCTTAATCTGGGATGTGGATCCTCTTGTCTGCTGGAGTGGCGGTCGCGGTGGGAGATAGCTTGGTTCCTGCTGGGCTTTTCCCCTCTGCACACCGGCCACCCAGCACATGAGCTCTCAGAAACCCAAAGGCAAACAGACACACTAGCTTATCAGAATGTTTAAACAGACCGGCATGGTGGGAGAAAGCATCGCCTTAAGCTTGATCTAGCCGATCTTTAACCTGCCGTGGAAAACACTTCAGCGTCATTATCAACATCCATGGGGGAGTGTTTACACTGCTTTTCAGATGCTGCAACTAAATATGGTTTTCTTTGCTGTTTGTCAAATGGCATCGCTGATCAGAACTGTAAATACAGTAAAAGGCAGTGGTATATGAAGAGTTAGCAGACTGTGTGTATATATATCGCCCGGTCAGTGTTTAAAACCCACCGCTCGCAGCCTCCTCGTGCCTCTGTTTTCAATTACCGGCTCACAAAGGTAAAGGAAGATTCTAGATAAAATTGTCTTTTTTCCAAAAAAAAAGTCTTGTTTCACGAGGCTGTGGCAGTGCGATAAATGGAGAACGACAGGCTTTCGTGTACTCCACTCTCGAAATGTTACAACAAGCAAACTGGGATGCCTCTGTGCCGCCTTCTTATTCCAGAACTGTCACAGGAGGTGAGATCTGTAATGGGGGTGTTACAAAAATCATTGCTCATTTCCCCAAGTGGCTCATGTAAAATCCATTTTTGGTGTAATTTGATTGATTGTTTGATTGTATGCAGAGCTATTCACGGAAGTATAGATTTCTTGCCGATTGTTTAAGACATCATGTGGCCTAGATTGCAGTTTTTCACCAGGCTTAGCTCTGTTTCGCACACACACTGTGGATTAGTCGACTTCGAGGCTAAAATAGCCATCTCCAGAATAGACATTTTACTCCTTACTGGTATTTAAACATTAACAGATGCATGTGATTCACAGCGAGGTTGCAGTGAATCACTGTATTTTGTTGGCAATTACGTTGTTCCTTTGTCATTACTTGCTTTCATGGCTCTTTTGGGACCTGAGAATCATTTGCAACTTCTGAAACATGGTGGGAAGATGAATTATTTGGGTTGAGTGTAATTTTTAAATTACTGTCTCACCACACAGGCAATGATGAGTGTTCTTTCATTAGTCATATCAGTCTCAAGTTTTTTTACCGTCTTGGTCAAAGGTGCAGTTTTGAAATGATCCATGTGCTTGTGCTCGATAATCTCTCCGCTCGACTGAAGACTGTTTCCTCTCAGAGATAGGACTTGTTATAAACAAGACAGACCTCTCCACTGACCTGAGGATTCATCAGAATAAAAATAGCCTTGTTATTTCACTCTGCGAGTGAGAGGTTGTAGTTTATCCCTGAGCAAATTCAACATGGGGTTTGCGATGCCGTTTCATGGCTCAGCCTGCTTGATGAAGCCAGAGGGGGCAGGTTGATTCAAATACTGGCTGCTTCAAGATGAGAACACAATGGTTTGTTCTGTCATGCCCTGTTCGTGTTTGCACAGGGCTAATATCACCTCCAGACATTCAGAGAGAGAATAAAACTTGCTGTGAGAATTCCAGGTATCTCTTGAGCTTTTGGTTAAGGGTGGGTATCATTTTATTTATTTATTGGTTGGTTCCAGCACAGCAGGATTAACCCATTAAGGGCCAAATTAAGTGTGGGCTGCCACGATTCATTTATTGGCTGATTATCGCAGATGTGTCAGTGTTGGTATGTGTCGGCTGATAACTAACAAGACATAACAGTACAGAAATGCCAAAACATGTTTGATTTAATTTCTAAACAGCGACACAAACAGTTTGTCCCCCAAAGAGACAAGTTCAGTTTTCTACTGTTAAACGTTAGGACATATTTTGGTCACAATTCTTTGATAACTAAATTTGAGGGACACTTATCAACAACTTATGTTTTCAACTTTTAAACATTGGTATCAGTTTAAAACACCGCACTTCGTGTTTACATTCTTAGCTGTCTGCGCTGGTTTTATGTAAACTGCAGTGAACGTTTCCCCCTGACAAAAGGAAATACATTGTATTGTACAGCTGAGCAAATGACAACAGGGATAAGGCACAATTCATGGGATCCAAAATGTTTGTCAAAAAATGTCAAGCTTCAGGATCTAATCAAGTGCTCGGTGGTAACTTTTTTCCCCCTCTAAACTCTAAACTTAAAACTTAAACTTAAAAAGTTGTAACAGTTATCCAAATGAATCAGACTCTTGAAAGGAAATTCACTCTGTGGGACTTTTCATAACTCGTTTTCAAAAAGTGAATATGACAAATTGTAAAAGTGAGCACCACACCCCACCTGTTTTTCATTTTAGCAAATGACCTTATACAGAGATTTGGGAGTCACTCATACTTTTCTTGAGATCCCCACATAATACTGTCTGTGTAAACAGGGTTCATTACTCAGATTTCTTTGTCTTTGTCCTGTCTTTGCCTCGGCCTCATTCTTTCATTTGTTCCCTCTGCAGCGTGCGGTCGCGGTTTCTACAAGTCTTCCTCCCAGGACCTTCAGTGCTCTCGCTGTCCGGCGCACAGCTTCAACGACCGTGAGGGCTCCTGGCGCTGCGACTGTGAGGACGGCTACTACAGAGCACTCTCTGACCCTCCGTCTGTGGCCTGCACAAGTAAGTCTTTCCTGCCGTCGCTAGGTAAACATAGTGCAGATCGCTTGCCGGGATCTGAATTTAAACAGCCACACATGCAAGGGAAAAAATCACTCCAGACCTGTTCAGTCAGTCTGCAGTGGTCTCATGAAAGTCCCAGATGTGTTCCATAGCAGTTCCTCTGCCTCCCAGTTTGTCATTATAATTATGTTTGCAGGCTTCCATGTCTGTTTTCTGTCTTAGCTGCTTGCTAATGATGAGAGGAGCAATTTGCCATTTCCCGTCTGAAAGATTGCAATTACAGTCAGCAGCGGCAGCCCAGGCAGCACCCTGCATCTTCATTTGTCCTGGCCGGTTATGTGACAGCCATTGATGGCTTATTTACACAGACCGGGGGATTCAGGCTGAAGGGTGGGGCTAATTTGCTTCCTAATCCAAAAAAAGGTTTATTTCAAGGTGCTGCTGTATGCTATTGGTTGTTATTTGTTGTCTCCAGCTACCGTGCACACCCCAGCGGGGCAACGTTAGCACTCTGCTTTATCTCTGGTGGTAAACAGCAGCCCTAACCGTAATCACTGCACCTTATCTGTGTGCCTTCATTCTACTGATAATGTATCACAAAACTTCTAGATAGGCCCACAGGCGTTTGGCTGCTAGATACACACACCTCTGTCATTCATTTTTGACAAATCTATTAAGAATGAGGGCGTATGAATTAACATTTCAGATTGTGCTAATTTATTTGTACCATTTTCTGCTGATTTTAAAACAACATAAACAGATATGCATATGTTGGAAAATCAGCATGCCTGGTTCACATCCTGAACAGTGGCGCTTTTTCCCTGAACACCCAAAGTAGGCCAAGTTAGAGTCTTTAATGTTTGTGTGTGTGTGTGTGTGTGTGTGTGAGAGAGAGACTGCGGGTGAGATAATATGCAAACAGAAGAATGTTATAGCGCTGCATTGGCTTGTATTATTGGCTATGCATTCAATCACAGAATCAAAGAGAGGATTAAGCAGCTTGGGGTTTGGACTGATATGAAAAATCAGTCTTTGTCATTTATGGGTGTCTGTGAAGCCGTTTGTTTGAGCAACATCTCTGTTGACTCATATTTTAATTCAAAAAGTTTGTAAGATAGAGGGTTGCAAGAAAAACATTTTTAGATCGTAACTTGTAGAAGGAAGTTATTGCTCTCTCATTATCGAGCTGTGATTTCCCTCAAGTACTATCTATCATTAAAATGTCAGCCCTTTTATTTAGCATTTTGGCATGCTTGTTTCCTCTCCATGCTTGAAAACTTTGGAGGAAATGTTCTCAGTGCTTTGGCCTGTCTCAGACTGCCCCCCCTGTACATTTACTAGGGTACTATCCAGAGATCCGGCCATTTCCTTTTTGCCCCATTGCTATTACACTCTGTTTGTGGGCCCAAAGAACTTTTTCTTCAATAACTCCGAATGGAAATGTAACTGATGTGACACCTCTATGAAGCGCTGCCTGGTAATTGCATCACATGTGATTGTCTGAACAGTGGTCTTATACATTTCAGTGTAAAGTGATTCACTACATGCTAAAATATAGCAACCCCTGTGAGACACCCTTTCATTTTCTTAAAATAGCTTGCAGGCATTATTATCACTTGTCATTTAAAGTAATTTTGTAAAGGGGAAAAATACAAATAAAAAGTTGAGTTTATAATAAATAAAACACTTTGTTGCTCAATTCAGTACACTCTGGTTTTACTGCCACAGCCTCACTTGGTCTGGTGTGACTAGTAGCAGACTTTAGAAAGGTTCTGTATTGCTTTGTAACTGGCATCACTGAGTCAGTTGGCCAACTTGTGTCTCTACTTGTGCTACTGTTACACTACATGTAGCATGTCACAAATTAACATTTCAATGGTTTTATCTCAAAAAGTAAACATAGTGTACCTCAACAGCAGACATGTTTGTATGCTGCTTGTGGTAAGATTCCTTTTGGTCTGAGTCATGCCAATGATGATGTCTTTAAATCAACTAACTCTTGAACTCTCAGTTACATAACCTTTTCATGAAGGGGCACACAATGTAGCCCGTAATAGTTCCTAACAGGTAAGAATGGCAAGATTCTTACCAAAATTGTTGGTTTTGAAAATGACCGGTGTCTTGTTAATGAAATCAGTGAGCTCCATTGGAACATAATAAGGTACTTTGCTCAGATTTCTCTGTTAACTCCATTCCCATCACCGTCTGACACAAACCAGGACATAACTCAGGCTAAGCAAATCTGGGGCCGGCCAATGACCACAAGCCACCAATCTCTCTGTTTAGCACAGAGGCAACCATACAGATCCTGTTCTAAAAGACAGGTCCATTACTCACTTCTCCAACCATCCTAATCGGATGTTAACGCTTCACTCTAACATCGCCTACTGATCAAGGGCAGGACTCACACAGAGTGATGAGAACAGGAGAAAGTTCCCACTTCTTTGCAATGTCCTCTGGCTGTTCCCTTCTGGGTAATCACCTTGGCCAAGTAGCACAGTAATTACTGAAGTTGCCTAATGCACACTTTCCATTATTCATTTTCATTAACTTCGAGTCCACACTTGATGACCCCATACCATTATATGTAAATATGTATTTTTAACTTGTATGAATAGCTTCACCCTCCTCCTCATTCACCCAGTGCAATTTTTGCACAGCTTTCTGTACGTGCATTTCCTCATTCATCGCTGGATTAAGTCACTGTGACCAACAGTCACTGTGATTTTCTTTTTTTCAAGCCTTATCCAGACCAGGAGTGAATAGTAATTGAAAATGAATTTGCACTGCCTGAACAAATAGCTTGATTGACAGATTGTTTTAAATAGGGGTTTGTAAAGCTACCATATCGTATGCCTTAGCAAAACAGTGAGATGGATCTCTGGCACACAGAGATTAAGAATGTGTCTATGAGGATTTGAAAGAAAATGAAGTTGTAATGTGGGGACATGAAAAGCCAAATCCGTGCTGAATAAAGATGAAGGAAGAAGTTCCAAAAACATAGCTCCAAATACATTGTTTCCCATGTGTTGTGTGTTGAGAGTGGGCGGAAGAAAGAAATGCGTTGTTTGTTGAATGTTTGTCCACGCCGTACATATGCAAAGACATCGAGATATACGGGGACGAAACATTTTCTCCAGAAGCAAGGAACAGACTGGAGCTGCTGACAGGTCGGGGAGTGGGCATCAATCACGCAACAGCTGTGAGCAGTACTGGTGCAGGCTAGAGGCTGAAAAGGGCAGTTGTGAGCAGTCGTCTCCTCCTCCCAACCCCCCTTAAAAATGTGCCACCTCAACAAGTTGACATCCGTCACAGGGTCAGTCCTGCCTGGAGTTGCTCTGGGACTGGGAAAGGGCTGCAGAATGTAGAGGCTAGTGTTGCTACCAAAGATCAGATCCAGTGTCCAGCACAATATCTAAACATTCATACACAACTTCTGTTTTTTATTCTACTCTCAGACTGAAGCTCACTTTAAGAGGAACTCAAGTGTAATCCACCCATGTCTTATTTTTGTAGTTTCAGCCATCATTTCCGTTGTCATGCAGTTGTCCTTTCAGATGGGATTATTATTGATTATTATTGTCTGTCTGATAGCGTTGCTGCTTGAGTTCCTTGCCCCATCCGACCTTGTTGTAGCAGCGTCGCCATGTTCCCACAATTCAGCAAGAAGGCCCAGGGGCAAAACCTAGCTGTGAGCCCCTTCTTGGGGTTATATTTTGATTGAAAGCAACTTATCTAAAAATATGCACTATAAAAGCATTTTATCAACTACATTTTTTAAGATGCAAAATCTAGATTTTGACTTGAGGCATTTTTACATGTCAGAGCCTCAAGAATATGGAAATGCAGGAAAGGTTTATGTTTTTTGTAACAAGTATGGTATAGGTATAAATGTAGAACAAATACCCGTACCATTTAAATTTATATTGTGCTTCAGTGAACCAAACACATTTACAATGTATCAAATGACCACAATGTACTTGCGCCTTTGGGGACCATAGAGGTCTTAGGTCTCTGAGCAGTTGTTCGCTTGGCCTAGTTGGTGCGTCATCCGTCCATCCATCCATTATAATAGAATCAATAGAAGTTTTACCTTGAACTATACTAATAAGACACAAGTTGTAATAAACGAAAACAATCCCTTTAGATTTATTCTGGGAAATACAAAACATATCACCGAACTGACCAAAACTGAATGCCACACTAAACTAAACTTGGATCCAATATTTGGAAATAATGCTGATCAAAACATAAAGCCTTATGTCCCCATGCTGGTCACGCACATGGAAATTCAATGTAAATTACTGCAGGTGTTTTTGTCCACATTGTAATTAGAAGACGCCACGCAAATACGGATTGCAGCCAGTTCACTTAGAACAAGATTCACAAATACCACCACTAATAAGGAAACCTAAGAGTTTATGTCTGTGTTTAGTTTGACCAGTCACAGTGACGTTGGTCATTGTTGTAAGACTGATTGTTTCACAGACAGGCCCTACAGCTTTAGCTCCTCTTCTGCATGGCTTCCCTCATACAGGTTCTACTGCAGCCACATCATTAGAGGCTAGGTCAAGGGGTCACAGCACACATTTGTAGAGAGAGGATTACCTCATGGGTGATTTGAATACCACTCACCCCTGCCGCCCCACTCCCCTCAGCTCTCCAATTAGAGCACAGCCAGCTAATAGGCTGTGGAGGGTTAAGTCAGCCCCCGAACTCCTCTGAAGGCCGATAAGCACTGGATTCTTCTCTCCTAAGCTTGGATTTACACAGGTCTCACAACTCGGCACAGAACGGAGATGGGCTTTGAAACATGACCTAAAAACAATCAGCTACTATACTGTGTTTTTTTTATATGGTGGATTATTAGATGTGCTTCTGTGCAGCTGAAGACCACATGGGAGTTCTTTGTTTATTACACAAAATCACAAGTTCCATGTAAGCATGCAAATGATGTAGCAGGAAACATAAACTGTGCATGCACATATTCCATTTTTATGCACAACAATAAAAACTCTCTCACACACACACACACACTCAACCATGCTTGGTCACAATGGCAGTGTTGGAGGGAAGCTAGCAAGTGATTGAGACGTTTCAGGCTGTGGGGGCACTGGCAGGCTAATCCGTGAAATGAAACTTGACTGGGAGGAGGGGTGAGAGGAGAGAACACGAAAAGATAACAGAGTGGGGGAGTGAGAGACAGACAAAAAAGAGTAAAAAGAAGAGGGAGAGCGACAAGCCCTAGAGCTATAGGGATGAGCAGACAGACAGCGGAGGGCGCAAATCTGTGCTGTAGGTGAAGACTCCAGTCCAGACAGAGCATTTTCAGCGAAAACAAAGTGACGCCAAGGCAGAAAGATAGGATAGAGAAGCAGGCATTCAGGATGCTTTATAACAAAATCGGTCAGATGATGCGTCATCCTGTCATGTCTCGACGGAGAAATGTGTAAACCTTTTTGTAAGTGGCCACATGCTGGACAGAAGGTTTGCCTCTGTCGCCTTCTTCCTCTGACTTTTATCTCCCGCCAAGAACTCTCCAAGAACTCTGTAGTCTTTGACAAGCAAATCATACTCTTTCAGACACTCTCCTCACAAGCATTCATGGCATTGCACTTGTTGCGTTCTACATATGAAAAGTGACAAATGATAAAGAGAGCTGAAGGACACTGAGGGTCTTTAAAGGAAGAAAGGCAAAGCTTGCAGGGTCGTGTGATCTGAAAAAACAAGACAAAGATCACACGGATCCAGGGTCAGTCTAATCTAATTTTCCTTTTGCATCTTGTTGCAAACAAATCACCGCTTTGATGTGTGGCACCTGAGAGTGGCACAAGCAAAATGAGATGTTATCACCACTTACCGTGGCCATGGAAATGCTACAATAAAAGATCCCTGAGCTTCAGGTGGGTGGTATGCGAGTGTGCACATGTGCGTGGGCGTATGTGCCGAGGCACACCTTCCCCTTTGTCCGCGAGGAAGATCGAGAGCGCGGGTCGAATGTCAGTGCCAAGGCTGAAGTCGAGTGCTGCTATCAGCAGTCACTCGTCTCCACTTCACCTGCCACAGGTGGCTCTTTCATCTTCCCAGTCCACAGTCTGTCTCTTATCTTACCCGATAATCATGAATATGGATGTCTCCATTGAGCCCCTCGGTTCTAATGGGTGGAGCAGGGAAAAACAACTAAGTGCTGTATTAATGAGCCTGAATATTGTGATAGCAGTTTTGGGCCTATGCATATGTATGACCTGTTTTCTTAGTTAATGTGACAAATTTAATGAGTTGCGAGGTCCCTCCCCAAGATTCCCTCAAAGAATATTTCCTGAGGAAAACAGAAAGGTTTAAATCCCCAGAGAACCAAATAAAGATGTTCTTAAAACATTCACAAACAAAGAATACAAGTCATATAATCTTTACTGCGTTAGGAGGAGTTTATTTATATCAACATCGGAGCCATAAAAGCCAACAGCCTGGAATTTGAAAGATGAAAGCAGCAATTTGTTATTCATTGTTTTACGAGATGAGCTAATCTCTTCGCCATCATGTGGATATTTACAGGCAAATGGTCTGTGGTCCTGTGCACTTTTAATGACATGGAGCTAGTTGTTATTGTATGTCAAGTGAAATTGTAAATCGCAGCTACAGGGCAGTGATAATCCAGGTTTAAATCTTGTTGCTAAATTCTGTGGGTGAGTCAGTCTTTCAGTTCTTTTTGGAAGACATTAACTTTAAGTGTCTGCTGTCTACATGATATACCTTTCCAAGGAAACCCAGTAAAGCCACTGTCTCCAGCTGGGAAAGCTGGATTTTGGAGAGTGATTGTCTGTGGCCCCTGTTTCACTGCTAAGCATTTGTCTGACCATGTAACCATCTCAATCATTCTCATAGCAGCTGCAGATTTTAAGCTGTTAACAATTGCTATGTAAACAAAGCCCTTAGTCCATCTGGATGAATCACTGGCTATGTTTGCATGCATGAGTACACTGTAAAAAAGCATCAGGTTGTTCCAAAATTAAGACAAAAAACATTGAAGTCAAGATTCATTTGTCATTCATCAGGTGGCACCAAACATAATTCCAAATTGAAGTTAATGTAGCGTGTGTGTGTGTGTAAACAGGTATTAGTTTGCTGCTGCGACAGACATCAACTTTATCTTTAGGTTGGTGAAAGAAAAGATGAAGGTAGCTTTGAAAGTTTGATTTAACTGAACTATTACTGATGGGTGTTTTAAATTTGATTGGATTTAATTGTACTGAATTTAGGTAACATATTTTAGTACAGCTGCTTCAAGTTGGATATCTAATTTGTTACCCTGTCAAATCATTACGACTTTTGCTGTACTGCTAGCAGCTTCATTAAGTCACGATCAGTGCAAACGCATGATTATAAGATCTCTGGTTGAAGTGCTTTGACACATGAAATAAAATGACAAATAAAAAATAACGAAGAAGGCTTTCTGAATAATTTTAAGCCAAACACAGTGCAGGCTCCGGTGCTAATTAGCTAATTAAATTATAATTTTTAGCAACTTAATTTTCTAAGTTCATTAAACAATCAATCTGACATTTACAAAAAAGTAAATGGTAAATGGACTGTACTTGTATAGCGCCTTTCTAGTCCTCCAACCACTCAAAGCGCTCTCCACTACATATCACATTCACCCCATTCACACACATTCATACAGTGATGGCAGAGGCTAAGGCACCAGATGAACCCACTCTACATCCTTGGTCACATCCCCCCCAAAACTATTTTTAGAAAAAACTTTTTGTATTGTATGTTCTGAAATGTTTTTGAATGTGATAACTAGACCATGTAAGTGGACCTGACTTTAAACGGAAAAACCCTTTCACTGTAAAATCGTGTAATCAATTTAATGGTAATATTTTATAGTGTAAAGGATGAGGGGAAATGGAAGTGAGGGGGTTAGATGGGTGTGCTGTCCCAGTAATGACAATTCATAAAAACAGAGACATAAAAGCTGTGTTGCATGAACTCTGACTGAAATTATTCTCCCTTTGAAACTTTGGGCTTCATCCTTGATTTCACAGCCTTCTGACACTGACCTTGGTGCCTGCCAGAGCTGACTTCCTTTCAGTGTACCTGTGCTATTTTTTTTATTATAATTGAGTGAGTGTTTGGCTCTAGGGCTGGACCTGGCATGTCCTATAGTGTTTTTTCTCTCTCAGAGAACAGGGAAAGCACAGATCCAGTCAGTGCACACTCTTGGCTGTCACTTTCCTTGGCACCCAGTTATTTAACTCCGGCTTTGTCCATGTTCTCTGACAGGACCTCCCTCAGCGCCACAGAACCTGGTCTACAACATCAACCAGACCACAGTTAGCCTGGAGTGGAACCCGCCGGCTGACACGGGCGGCCGCAACGACGTCACCTACAGGGTTATATGCCGGCGCTGCAGCTGGGAACCCGAGGAGTGTGTTCCGTGTGGACCAAATGTGGGATACTCTCCTGCACAGTCAGGATTAGTAGACACTTATGTGACCGTCATGGATCTGCTCGCCCACGCCAACTACACTTTTGAGGTGGAGGCTGTCAACGGGGTGTCAGACCTGAGCCGAACGCAGAGGCTGTTTGCTGCGGTTAGCATCGCTACTGGTCAAGCAGGTGAGGACTCTTACACCAAAGTGATGTTGATTTGCACATGCACTTGCTATGGAAGGAAATGTGGAGTTTATATCAGAAAACAGTTGATGTTTTCTGGATATTTGCTCATTTATTTCAGTGTGAAGAAATAGTTCAACATTTTTGGGAAATACATGTATGTGTTCACTTTATTTCCAAGAGTTAGATTGATAGCACTTTAATGAATGTGTGTTGATGTGCCTAGCTTAGCGTAAAGACAGGGAGCAGGAGGAAACTATCCTGTCTCTTTTCAATGTTCAAAAATACACCTACCAACACCTCTAAAGCTCCCCAATTAATGCACTCTATCTCATTTATTTAATCCATACACAAACATTTTATGGTAACCAGCGCTGCAGCCAAAGATTTTATTTTATTTTATTGGACAGTAACACAAAGAAATGCATTAAAAGATGCCATTACAGTGACAATATACATTTATCTGAACTGATGAGGATAGTTACAAACTTACCTGTACCCTGTACAATCAACCCTTACAAAATACGACCAAAAGACCTAACACATCCCAATACAAATAAATAAAAATTAAAAATAAAAAAATAAAAAAGATGCTAAACTGTTATTTATCAAGGAATTGTTACAACCCGTCAAAAGCAAATTGTTGCCTTTAGGTTTCTGTTTGATAATGGATTAAACATACAAGGTACAATAGATAGTCATTTTCAGAACTGCTAGCTGCCAAGACAGGCTAACCTGACTTCAGTTTTGTACTTGAAGCACAAAAACTGACGACATGAGGTTGGTTTTGATCTTCTTGTCTGACTCTCACAAACAATGTGAATAATCACATTTTCCAAAATGCTAAACTATTTCTTTGAAGCTGAAGTTGTAATATGTTTGGCTCAGACACATGCACAGCTCCAGCTGAGAGAGCATTAGGCATTAGGAACATAGCGATTGACAGTTTAATTTTAAAAACCTCTCATATGCAAACTACAGTAATGATTCCCTATTAGCATTAATGAGCATACTCTGATATGATACACAATAAAACCAGTATGCATATTACCCAGATTAATTTAATGTGTATATCTGCACTACAGTGGCAAACATTATTAGCTTAGCAATGATACAGACTCCCAGTGGTACCTAAAGAGCCGGTACTGTATTTGCAGCTCAGTCTCAAGGGAATCTACCATAATTAAAATGCTGTGTTTTGTGGTGACAAACTCTAAAGCCTTTTTTATTCATTATTTCTATGGATCCACCCAACACGATTCCTCTTTCATGCTTGAGCATCCATGAAACACAGTTGGTCCAAAAGAGTGTTCTGACTATGGTGATTAAAAGGAGTCTGCAAAGAGAGCACTGAAGCTTTAGCTGGATGTATAACCTCTGTCTCTGGCTAACTACACATGCCCTCTGCCGTTTGACAGCCAATCACGTCCTGCTGCTTTGACATCATCATCATATTGGTTTAGTCAGTCACATTCCTGAGATCTTTTTAATGTTAAGTAAAGCTGCTTACCCGCCACCTTTCTCTTAAAATATACAGGACCTGTGGTTTGCCACAAAAACGTTTTATTGCACAGTAAATATCTCAGTTTACTACACATTTGTATGTGTGAGAGAGACAGAAAGAAAGAAAGAGGCATTCAGTTGAATGGATGCGTGCGGGATGATTTATTTCATGATGCTCGCTTCGTGACAGAGACACGCGCTGGAATGTGCTGAGGGGTTGCCTGGCCAAGGACACGAGGGTGGCGGGAAGAGGACAAGCTGCAAGAAAAAGCCAAAAAAAAACAATTAACACATGCTCTTTTAGAGTCCCTCATAATTATACGTGGCATGTTGACAACAGACAATTACTCAGTTAACCCGGTGGAATATTTAGCCATTAGCTATTGTGAAAGAACGTGCCAAGATAGTGTCATGTTTATTATTTCGAGAAAGTGGCACCATTTAGAGTGCTATAACACTGTAATCAGGGTAATTGGCCATGGTGGATCAGATTGCTGATAATTTGGTTGATCAGTTCCATTAAAGTTTTGATGTGTGAATGTGTTTGCAATCCTCAGTATCTATACGTTTACTCATTTTCATAAAAAAAGATCACAAAGATCCCTCGAATACTTGATACTTGAAAGGAGGTCAGCATTTGCCCAATAGCGATCTAACGCTGGATGAATGTTTTCCCACTAAATTCCTATCAAAGAGATTTGTTTGATTGAGAAATGTGGACCAAAAATCAATGTAAGTCTATTGTGCAGGATTATAACACATTGGCAAGAAGTTAATATAATTTCTCATTGACTTTACCCGTGCATGTCTTTCCTGGCCAGTTTGAGTAGGTCTAGGCACAAAAGTACTTGGATAGGTTTGACAAAATTTGGGTTAAAATCAGACTTTGCTTTGACTATAAAAATGGTTGTGTAACATACTCCTCCACGATCTGATGCATTAAAGCAAGAGAAAGGCTTTGTTAATTATTAACGTGGGCTACTGGCATATGACAGGCGTATTAGGTTACCATTACACTGGGTTTGAGAGTACATTTACAGCAGATTATAAGCTGTCAGTAGTTGGAGACTTGCAAAAATGACGCGTGGGCATCTGTGGGTCATAGTTAAAAGAAAAGTTTGGCTGGTTGTTGTGGGAAAAGGGGAATGAACAGCTGTCTCTTCTGTCAAATTAAGGACTTTGTTGATCTATCCATCCATCCTGACATCGTTTCTAAGAAGTTTTGTTTGGAAAGAAAAGCTGGTTTCTGCGATCTGAAAATAGTGGTGGAACTACAGTCAAAACTCGACAGGAGCACAAGTGAATGTTCCGGCATTAGGTTGATGCTGATGGCCTTGTGATGAATCTCTCTGGTTTCCCATCTTGAGCGGACATTATCTCCGCGCTGCAGGGCTCATTGTCCTGCTCACTGGACCCTCACTGGGTCCAGCGCTCTTTGGGCTGTTAAGGAATGCTTGAGCGATTTGTAATTTGGAATGTCGGAGCTTCCTAAAACAGTCGGTCCATCCTGAGCAAGCATGCAGGACTGTCTTTAGAGAATGGCTGTATTATTAAAGCTTTTATGGCTCATCATTCAGAATTGATTAACCTTTGCATGCTGGAGAGCCATAGCACGGAAAGAACCTTAGAACGAGAAGCCCTCTCCTCATCCCTCTCCAGCTCCACCTCCTGCACGATAAGCAGCGTGAACATAGGCTCGTAGCTGGTGACTGGAGGAATGAACATAGAGTGTGTGAATGCAGATGGTGATCCATCTGATGAGGAATTCACACCTCCCCTAATTACACCAAAGGAAAAGTCTGGAGCAAGGCTGAAGCTACATAAGGTGTTGAGTGCTTATTGTTCCCAGAAACCTAATTACCTCTCAGCTCTGTCTTAAACGAGTTTAGGTAGAGGCTGTGAGGTTGGAGGCTTGATTTCGCCATCTCCGTCCTCGCAGCGGCTGAATAGAAATTTGTTGTGTTGAGGATTTTTGCCAATCAAAACCCCGCCACTGTGCGCTGGAAGTTAAGAGTTAGTTCCAATCAGCTCTCCATTGTGAGTCAACGGGGCCACAGAGCCGCCCCCAGAGGCCCTCCATGCCTTAGCTTTCCTGAAGCGTACTTGTAAACAAGGCCTTTTGTTCTTCCAGCACACTTGTGAGTGGGCACTGCTCATAGAATTAACCATTAATATTTATTCAAGCGGGCGTTCACATCTCTGAGCCAGAAAAATCACTGTGGAGAAGGGCACAGAAATAGGATTTGAAATTGGTTATGGGAAAGACTACAGGACCTGCGTGTGTGTGTGTGTGTGTGTGTGTGTGTGTACATGCCGTGTGGACATGTTCGGTTTGATACCACTGAAATGGGGTTTAGGTACAATCAGCTAGAGGTGTAAACTACATAATGAGTGGAAGAAAGAGCCTGTGGAAATAGATTTTAATGTTGACCGCTTGTATTAGCCAGCAGCACAAAGCCTGTTACATTAAGATAGCAACTTTCACAATAAAAAGCCGTGCTTTAAAGTATTCACAGGCTCCAAGAGTGAGTCAGAACAGAAAACAGGACTTGGCCAGATGCATTATTTAGACTGTGGTGAGTTTTACTAAAAATGTCCCAGAATGCCAACAATGCCACGGCCATCATTCCAAAACATTTGATAAGATAAAGACATCATTTCAAATTAGAGCCCTTTTGAGAAATTGAATGCGTAACATTGCTGACAGTCTCTGTTAAAATTTTGTCATTCACATATTTGCCATTGAAGGCTTAAAGAGCAACTTAACACTCTATATTTGCTTGGACACGCCCCCTTCACACAAAAACCACACACCAGTCACCCCCACAGCGTGGTGTAAGATTGTCGTCATGGCTTTTCATTTACATAACCAGTTGAAAATATGAAAGGTGTCACGTTTTGTGGCCAGAACATATAAACAGACAAGAGACAGGCAGTAAAGTTTATTCACAGGTTCAGAATGTAGCTGGCGAGAGCGTCGGGGTTCTGGGGTTATTATCCAAAGCAAGTGTTGCTGGATTGAACTGGCAGGTTTAGCAGGTGGAAGAGTGAAGAAGAGTCTGGTAGAGGATCCAAAAACGTGGCTGGCTCTGACTGTGGCCGGCCAGTCTGCCTTGCTGGCATTGGTGGGATTCTGACGGTTGTAGATCTACAGACGGAGATTGACAAAAGTTAACAAGACAGGCAAGACAAGCAGACAAAAGGCAGCCGTTCTAGTTTCAAACAAAAGGCTGGCTGGTACGATTCACTGCGTGTGACTCAACGATCCAGCAGGGTCTGGATGTGAGGCCTGGGTTGTCGAAGGATGGCGGATTGGCTTGATAGTGGTCAGATATGCTGATTGCTGATGGCAGGCAGGTGAGGAAAGGCACCAAACCAAGAGGGATGGAGGGCTGGAGGTAACGCCCATAGCCACCGACTGGGAGAGAGGAAGAGAGAGAGAACATAGACAGACCAAACCAAAACACACCAAGCACGCCACACTCACCCAAAGGAAAAAATTCTACAAAACCACACTCAAACCAGGAGTCACGGCAGGGGTGTCGTGACTAAAGGACTCTAGATTGTTTCCAAATACCAAGAATACCATGGCTGTCATTTCAAAACATACATGATAGCATACACATTTTAAGAGTCATAATACTGCATCAGATTTTTGTAAGATACAAGTTTCACACTTTATACACAATTTCAAAATTATAAAACAGAGTTTTCTTTTGTGTTTATTTTTAGCCAGTCTTCGTGATTTGTTGTGGAACACTGTGTGAATGTGGGCTGATGTTATAGTCCCCCTCAAGTACAAACCTACTTAAACATTCAAGGAGAACAACAGGCCATTTTCTTTAGTTCAATCTCTCAATGCAAAAGGGGGAAAAGCATTGAGGCACACAAGAATGTAAGCTAAGCATTTTCTTTGATCTGAAAAGCCTCTCTGCCCTTGCATTGCGTGAGAAGCAAATATTCCTGTTTTGTTTGGCTGCTTCAGTCAAAGTCTGCTTCACTGTCCTGCAGCAGTTTAGTGTCTGGAGTTCAGAAAGGAAGATAGCAAGGTTTTCTGCAAGAGACAAATGATCTCTACAAGAGACAAATGATCATTAAAATATTAAACGTCCATGGGTGCAAACTGGTAATCTATATGGCCACTTTATTGACACTTTATCGTCACTAAATGGATTTGTGAAAGTAACACTTGGGGAACAATAAGGCCATTGATTTATCCCGGTTTTGGTGGCCTTAAACAGAAGGATTGATTGATTCTGAGCGGTCCCTACTGACCAGTGCCAGCCAGTGTAATTTTCTAGTTAAGCGGATCCTCCTTTGTAGCATTTGTCCCTGGTTTTACGTTACCTGGGAGCCCATTCTTTCCACCCCGCCCCCCACCCCTGCTCCACATGCTCACAGTAATTTGATGAGAGCTGGGCAAAGCAGCGAGATTCAACAGCTGCAATAAAACTGTGGTGGTCTCAGACCAGCATCTCGGAGCACTTAACCTGTAGCTTTTCTGTAAATGCCTCCTGATTTGTCTGTCACCCAATCCGTCAGCAATGAATAATTTTCATGGAAGGTGCACTTTAATTACTTTCCCATTTAAATGGCATTATCGTGGCCTATCTAGGTAATTAATCTCACCAAGTATCCTGTTTCAGCCTTTTATTGCTGGCAGACGAGCTCCCTAAATCCCCCCGAATCTGCTGTGCTTGAATGAGCCCTCCCTCATAGAAGTTGGCGTCGCCTCTTTCCCCTTCACTTGGTCCCTATCACAGCCATTGGAGAGTCCTTTCTCCCGGTGCAGGCAGCCTGTCAGAGCGACGGGCTGTTCCACTGCCTTGGAAAGGACACAGGCAGACACATCCATGCGGGGCTGTCGTCAAGAATAGTCTCAGCCAATGCAGGTTCAGAGGGCTGATAGCTGCAGATATTTTCTGTTGATATTCAGCATCTGTATTTTTCTTCTCCACAACAAATTGCTACTAACAAGTAGGAGGAGTGTGCCCACAGCCTGATAAATCTTCTTCTTCTGTGTCATAGAGCTCCATTGTTGGCTAAAAACTATTAAAAACACATCAGTGGCACTGGATGACTGTCCCTGTAGCCACTAGGTCCGTGAGTAGCCACGTGACATCCATTTTAACCACATCTGCCCATGTCCTGAACATATAAGGACAATTCTGAGGTAGCAGAAACAGAGCCACCCTGTGCCCTCAGTGCCCTTTTTGAAGTATGTCTGGCCCAACAGATAAAGCAAAGCCAGTACTTTTAGAGCTGCAGCAGCTCTGTACAACATGCAAATAAATATTTCAGAGAATCAGACAAAAAGGGAGTCAGAATCAAGTTGTTGTCTTAAGATTGAAGACGTGTTGTTCCGACGCTCACATGCATCAAAATCCTTATTTCTTTGATTCAGCAGCTGAATAACAGCTGACTTTAATATCTTGTTTACAGGAGAGTTAAAACGGACTCTAAAATCACATCAAAGAACCTGATAAATCCTCGTGACATCATGTTTAATTTTCCTCATGGCGTACCTCAGCGGGTGGACTTCTAATAGTAGTGTTGCTGTTATTGTAATTGCAAGTCCAGTAACTCTTTATTAATTTTCTGTTTTTGTTTGACTCTTCTTTATTTTCTGTGGATTATTTCAGTTTATTTCCGCAGAAACTCTGTCTCCAGCCCTGTTTGTTTGTGTTTGGATGCAGTGTTATTAATTTGGAACATTTGCAGAGAGCAATATTATTTCATTCCAAAAACTGTCTGAAAAGTTGCAGCATTCTGATGTTCTGGGCTCAGCTGGGAATATGTGGAAGTTGAAAGGGGAGCGCTGATTCGCATTCAGCTTTATCCTATAGGCTGTGTTCCCCCGGAGCAGACACCGACCAGGCTTTAATTATTCAGACTTCTGCGAGGCAGCAGAAAGAGATTGAGGCAAGGTTTTTTTTTCTGGCAGTCAATCTGCTGTTTACGTTCCACATAGCAAGTCAGCTTTTCAGTCAGACGCTCACCTTTCTGCAATCCCTTCTTTCTCTCGCAGACATGAGCCGCTCTTATTTATCAGCCAAGACTTTTGACAACTTATTTTTTGCAGAAGTTGGCCACTAAACAAGTTTCCCTGAGCATTGTTGCACTTATCAATGTTTATGGGATATTAAATTTGTGTGTGTATTGTGCGATATCATAAACCCTTCTGTAAACAAATAAGGATTTCTCTGCAGACGTAAAGCAGGAAGCTCAGCCCTTGAAATGTTTGACTAGACTCTGCTGCATGTTTACATGTTGGCGACAGGTTTGAGTGGTTCGAGTGACAGTCCACTGAGGTGAAGGTTGCAAGTTCGCCACACAGAGCAGCCTATGTCTTAAAGCTAGACTCGGAGCTGCCACTGCAGGTCACTCTGGAAGAAATGATCGGCCGAATGCCTTAAATGTGCAAAGTTATTGAAGTGTCAGCAAGGGACAGATTATTATGATCCCTCTATCACCAAACCTGTCTTTACAAGGAAGCAAAATAAACTCCTCTGAGGAAACACAAGCATTTCATTCAGAATGCTACAGCTGAGCACACTCAGCCTGTTTCATACAGATGGTTCAAGCTCTGTTTTTAGTTCAGTAATGTCCCTTCATGTTAATTAAAACAGTCCTCAGGACAAGTACTTCAAATGCCTAAAATAAAGCTGGATGTTAAAGAGTCAGTTCACCCAAATAAAACCATGCAGATAGTTTTGGCTGAATTTGTTCAGTTTTGCGGTGTGTATAAATGCTTGCGATCTCTGCCCCACCAGAACACATTGAGGTCATTGGAATTTCATTTTTGTTTGTAAAACCAATGAAAAATTAAATTTAAACACATCAGTAGTGTGAAACAATGTTCTGGGGACACACTTACCTCACTTTCAGCAGTTTTTAATAAGGGTCGAATGTTTTCCCGTGATTTAGAAATGTTTACTTCCTCTTAAGTCATATGTCTCTCTTTTCTGGGCGAAACTGGGATCTTTCCACAAAGTAAGTCTGATTTTAAACACAGAACTGTGGAAGATGAATTAATGAGTTATTATAATATATGGTAATACATTTTAGATTATCACAGTCTATGGTAATGGCATTTAAATGTCAGTATTTAGCCTTCAGCTGCGAACATTTTTGCAGTTTCCCAGGAATTATGGCCAAAAAAGGAGCAGATTTTAGCCCATTTTAGGAAAAACAAAAGTTAGAAATTGATTGACAGCAGATCTGTGGATTAACAGGGATAGCTGTGAGCAGCATAAACCAAATTCCACTCACCTGTGTGTGTGTAGGGGTGCAGGGAGAAATGTTTTTTTCTGAGAAAACTCAAACTGAACAAAGAAAGTAAACATTTTTAATAAAATGTTGTTTGTGTAATTTGGGTGAATCGACCCTTTAATGTATTTATTTGGTATTTTGAACTTGCTTTGTGAAGAAGCATTAGCTGCCCTTGATAAAAGAGCAGCAGACATGTTCTGTCTGAGTTTTTATTGTATTTTCCATGTGTGTATAACAGTACACAGCAGGGGAATGGCCTCCTGAGCTCTCGCTGTGCCACCACCACGGGGTGACAGATCACGAGCAGAGTATTCACTCAGTGAAATTACAGACCTGAGGGGTAGTTGATGAGAAATGTCACTGTCGACAAAAATGGAACTCTAATATATTCCATCTCGGATTTTTTGGACACTTATTAATGTCTCTCCGTGAGTGGCGCTAATTAAGGTAGTCAGTCTGGTGCGGCAGATGAAGCGTGGGACAAATAACAGTGTGACCTGAGAACAAAAGAGCTGCGGTGAGAGTATACATATATAGCAGCACGATGAAGCTCTCAGAACAGACAGTGTTCTCAAGATGAGAAACAAAAGTCCTCATTGTAGCAGAGCAACACACCTGATTATTCATCTCCTTTCATTAAATGTTGATGTTTTTCACTGCTCTTGTGAAAGTTCCATTCCTTGCAACCTTCGTTTCCATCTAATATGATAATAAAGGAATTTGGAAGCTAGTTGATGAAGCAGGGAAGATTTCTTCTTTGCCAAACACTCACTAGTTTAAGCTCTTCAAATGTGTTGATTAGCTGCTTTTGTCTGTTTTATATTGTAAATTGGGGTTCAAGTGATCTGGAAAGTACTCTATATATCTATATCTATATATATAGTTGCAGTGCTACAATCAACAATAAATTAGAAGTAAATCATAAAACAGTCAACATAGTTGTTTTCCTCTCTAAAACAGTAACTGAAAAGTGAACTTCAACTTCCATATTTAAAGTTGCCCTGTGTGTTTTCAAGCGATGACCGATGTCAGTGAAGGCAGCTGGCTTTAACTCTGGAATGCAGCCGCTCTCCGTTTACTGCCCACGGGTGACTGTAAGGCCTCAGTAAACACCAAAATACTTTCTTTCCTGTTCTCTTTTTATCTACACACTCACTTGCACTCTGTCTCTGCTCTCATCTACATTCAATCAAACACACACACACACATACCACACACACCCTGTCAGCATGCACCTGTGACTCCCCGATCCTCGCTTTATATGGAACACATGCTCGGGAATGTTACAGCTCTGGCTGCAAAGGGCTCCGGCACTTTGCAATAGAGCCATTCGAGTGTTTCATTTCCTGCCGAAGGAGTTAAAAGGACTTCCAAGGGTAATAAAAGCCAAGTAGGGTTGCATGCCGTAGGTGGCCAAGAGCAGTGAATTCCCCCTACTGGACAAAACACACTCACACACAGCGGTGATCCCCAGTCAATAGCTCAACTTTGATCGCTGTTTCCTGTAGGCGATGGTGTTTTCTCTGGTGGTGCAGAGAGCAGCAGAGAGTGTGTTAAGTGAACATTTTATCTATCACATACAGGAAACAGCAACTTCTACCTGAGCCTGCATCCAATAAAGCAACATTTCTAAATTAAGTGAAAGATAAAATAATAACCCTTCATCCTGTTCATCAAATGTTGTTAAAGAAAATACTCCAGTTTAAAGTGGCACTAATCATTATTTTATATTAACTAATGGATTCAATTAAGTGAAACATTTAGTAGCTAGATTTGGTGCAGACCACATCAAAGATGGTGAATATTAACCTTATATTTTTTGGGTAACTCTAACCCTTCATGAAGTCATCTCAATTGTGAGTTATTTAGTTTTTAGCTTGTTCCGCTGTTTAAATGACCTCAATCGGACTGCCACACAGTGAACCTGGGGCTACTTTGGAAATCCAGCAGTGCTTCTGAGAAATGTTTTGGAATGAAAAGATAGTGTTGGTCATGAAGACCCATATGAAGCAATATGTATAATTGAGAATAGGACAGTTTTAGCGGACCACCTGTTACTTGCTTTTGGAGATATTATATGTTTCACACAAATAAGATTCAACTTCAATAATCTAAATTGGCTTTTATGGAATAATATTTCAGAGAAAATACAAGAATGAACAATGGGGTAGATGTTAAATCCTTGTGTGTGATTGGCTCTTTCGGCAGCGAGCATAGTACATGTGACCATCAATCATGGGATCACTTAAAAGCTGCTCTTAAAGGTTACTGCTTTAAGTGCGGGAAGTACGTTGCATGATTGATGTGCCACATTCTTCACTCTTTGTGAAGAACTTTACTTTGTATTCGTAAATTGCCTTTCAAAAATTCTTGAGGGTTTTGAAAACTTTTATATAAATAGACCCTGGTGTTAGATATATGTATTTGCAGTTTTAAACATTTTTATCCGTTTCTAGCACTGTCACTGAACGTGACCTGGATTATGTTTGCTAGAAAGCACTCTTCCTCTTCTTCTTCCTCCATGTAACGATCTGTGGTTGTAGCTTGCGTTGCGTAAGCCAGTCGTGCATTGCGGTTTCAGGGTGTGTGGGGATTTTTCGGGGGTCTGTGAGCATTTCTCACTGGTGCTTTGTGAGATGAAAGAATTGGGGGAGATTGACAGCTCAGCTTTTTTTTCTGTCTTTCATTGTCTCATCAGCATACTGTCTCCTGCAGTGAGGAAAACTAATTATGTCTTCAACCCCCTGCTTCACCCCCCTCCCCTTTTATTCAGATCATCACACTTGGAAATCATAATGAGTTTGTGGCAGACCACTTTGGCTTTGGAGAAAGGAAGGAAAAAAATTCAGAAAGTCTATTTGCCTCTGCTCAAACAGGCCGCTGGCAATTACGGACAACCTTTTGACCCTCAAAAGCTGTCGCCTCCAATTCTTCAGGGCCTGACCAAGACTTAGTTTAGTCCTGCACACCTGCTAGCTTCCTCAGCTGTACTTCTACTGCTTTTAACCAGCAGTGTACCAAAACCTTTTAGTTATCAAAGCAGAGGGAATGTATAACGGCCATCTGGTAGGCTGCTTTTAAGTATTTGGTAGAAAACAACAGTAAAAAGATTATGGCAGCCGAGGATCCAAAAGGACGCTGGTATTGGCTGTGGAGCAGATGGGCTTCACATCTGGGCTAGAGGAAGTTAGTGAGGGCGCGAGGGATGCTGTGACAAGGTAACACAGCCAAGAGCTTTTGCAAAGTCCCCCAGTCCCTTTGTATTAGATGATCTCCTTCACCCACCCGTCCTCTCTGCTCATTCTGCTGCATTGTTAAACACCTGGAACGAAGACTTAGTCTGAAGTGTTTGGGTCTGAAGCACCATGAGTCCTGCTGGGAGAGAATTATCGTCCATTTAACCTTGTGATTTCAGATATTGTTGACAAAATGCAAGAGTACGACCTTCTGAGAAAGTGCTTACAGGCAGGGGGGTCGTATCCGTACGGGACAACCGGTTCAGCAGACTTTCTTTGGTCTGGTATCCCCTGGGAATCAAATAATCACTGTCAGTTTAGCCCGGTACACTAATTAGGTCAAGATCTTAGTATTTATGGAACATACCAGAGCTGCAACGATAACTCACTTAATTAACGAGTTAATTAAAAGAAAATTAATCAGCGAAGTCTTCTGGTAATCAATTAACTGTTTTGGAAACAAACATACCAAACACTACGTTGTTCCAGCGTATGAAATGAGGATTTGCTGCCTGCCTTCATCTTATTTGTTATTAAACTGACTTTTTAAAACTGTGTTAAAATAAGCAATATAAAGATGTCACCATGGGCTTTGCGAAACTGTATTTTTCGGTCCTAAAACATACTGGATATTCTGCAGCTTTGGCAGTGGAACAATTGTTTTGTGGTGTTGCTCTAACATTTAGTAGAATTATAGTTTCCCAGCAAATTACTGCAACAATGGTGGAAAAAGCTATTGATATGTCTATAAAAAAAACAAACTGTCAAACATGCTTAAACCTTCTGCCGAAAGTGGGTGGGCGTTGTTTTCTCAGTTTTTTTCTACCATTGCTCTGGAACTAAGCAGCCAGTCTCTGCTGCATGTCGTGAAGTATTAAGACCGAGAATAGCTATTCTTCTGTGAGAACTGTGTGCTGCAATGGATTCTCCGATGAAAGATTACATCTAAATGAAAGTTGGAAGAGCTTGTATCCTTAGAGACTGAGCTAATTAAATTTGTAAATTCCTCGCCATCGAATGCTGCCAAAAAGTATGTCACAATGTGTTAAGACCAGTATATTTTGGCAGTAGATGTCTAGATGAGAGATGAAATTAAAGGCCTGCAGAGACCTCTGTATTTTCAGCAGGTTTAGATTTTTTTTGTTGTTGCAAAAACACTCCTAGGGTTCAGGAAGAGAGATAATTACTTATTAATGTCATGACGTTATTTGATTTTGTCTACTATGCGAAATTAAATAACATCTAGGTTGAGAGATTCAGTGACTTAATCCATTGTCTGGATGTAATTCAGCTGTATGGGTTTGTTAATCTGACACATTACACATAACATCCTCTGCTTTCTGGCTGAAATTAAATCGCAGATGATAACACATGAATTCAGTCTGGAAGTCCACAGAGTGACAGCACCAAGTGCATACTGTAAAGTCTATCCCCCCACACTCTGAAAGCATTTGCATGTTGTGCTGCAGAAGGGGAAGACTTCTCCCCCAGACTGCCAACACACTTTTTGTCATTTTGTCACCTCAAGCTAACTGAAGGTAGCTTGCTTTAAATTGTGTGAACATGTCTTGCATTTGCATTAAAATAACTCACCGCTTTCCAATTAACTGGTGACAAAGTGGATTGGAGATACGCTAAATAAACACACCGGATGTCTGACACAAAGAGGCAAAAGCCGCTGTCTGTCATTGTTCCCGGGGTAATTGGGATGGGGTTTGGGAGAAGCTCAGCACCCTGAAAAGCCAACTCTCGCCCGTGCCCTCCCACTAAGTCTAAAGCCTCATCTCCCTCGCTGCCTATCAGACAGAAATCACCAATTACAGTAATGGCAAATCCACCGGCCAATACACAAAGCCTGACAATGATGTGACACCTTGCTGGCCTTAATCAGGATGTCAGGCTTCATCTCTCAATTTGCGAGCCCTCTGTCAATCACTGCGGAACACAACTTTAAGACGCTTCATCCCAATTTCATATGGCGCTGTTATCCTACTTGGACTTTGTTTGGAGAGAAAACACCGACGTTTGTATGTGTTTCTCACAGCCATGAACTCAGACTCACAAGTATCATGTGAAAACTTTTCATACATTTCTACTTTTGTCAGATTACGGCAAAACAAGCTGCCATGGTCTGGTTTGGGGCTTAATGTAAAGATGAGATTAATTTTGAGAAGTTTTTTGGATTTGATTTTAATTAAAAAACAATAATAATCACCCTGGTTTAGTCTACATTCTGTATCTACATACTGTATACAAACGTCTGTGTGTGTGTGTGTGTGTGTGTGTGTGTGTGTGTGTGTTATGATTGGACAAATATGGGGGTTTGTAGGTTCCCACCAATACACATTTTGGAGAGTGTAAGATTTGTAACTAACAACAAATTTGTGTCAAGTTGAACGTCATTGGACTGCCAAACAGCTTGTAGAGCTATTGTGACAAATCTCAGAACCAATCAGCTATCAAATTGTTTCGGGGCTTCCTTAGCCAGCAAGACTTCCTCTTGGCCCGGAAGACTTCCTCTCTCTGTAATTGTTAGATTACTGTGGAGAATGAAGAACTTTGCCGACCTATAGACGGACCAATTCCAACATTTTCTGATTAGCAATCTCAAGCCCTTCGGCTATCATATGATGCCTATTTGAATCCAAGAAAGCTAAGTCGTGGTCTTCTAGCTTCTAGCACCACCTACTTAACAAGAATGGATGAACATTGCCGTGCCACTTTCACTGTGTTGTGACCTGGCCTAGTAGGGCTAGGTAATATTTAAATTGAGTTTTGATATTCTTGCAAATATAAAACCTGACATTTACTTCATTTGAGAAACAAGTTTTCTACAAAACTCTTCCTTCTTTTAACAAAAAGTCTGAACTTCGTAAATGTTTAATGCATCCACCCAAGAACTTTGCCAAATTAAGTAGTCCAAAATTAGCAGTTATTATTTAAATCGGGAACGACCTGATCAAGGAATAAGTAAGATTATAAATCTGACCAGACATTGCCAAATGTCAGTACGTGCTAAGGACATATTCAAGCCAGTACCAAAAAAGTATTGAGGTTTGATACCCACCCGTAATTAATATGAATTAAATTCTTTCATCAGCTTGTTAATGCTGGCTGAGGCAGACTGACTCCTCTGCCGGCTGCTGAGTAGAATCCTAAACCTCCTTCCATCACATCAGTGGGGAACAACACTGACTGGCTGATGTATGACTTCTACTACAAGGCCACGTTCAGCCTGATGTACTGACAAACCAACATACTGTATGAATGTGTATGTGTGTGTTTGTGCTCCACACTGCTGGTGGTCCTCTTCTAGTAGGCAATCTGCATTACAAACAGCCCCCCCCCACCACCACCACCCGCTGCTGCTTTCTGAGCCTGAATCCACACAGCTCTGCTACGCTGCGGCGCAGAGCAGTCGCCTATATAGATATGAATGGTCCCACCAACTATTCTTGAGTTTAATAGTGAAGGATTAAGGCAATTCAGACAGATTCACAAAGGACAGGCTGGGGCAGCTTTTTAATTGTCCCTGTGTGACTAATGGCAGTTGCGTTAGGCCGGGCATTTTAGGAGACAACACCATGTGTTCAAGGCTTTGACGGCTGATTATTTCTATGTAGAGGCTGTGAATTTATTCGACCAGAGCATGGTATGCAGCAGGGAAAGATTAGGAAATAGGTTTTATTGCCTTTTTTTATTTCTTCTCCATAAATAACCACTTTGACAGCTTCTCTTTGCACTGTACCTACTTCTTTTCCCCCTCTTAAAGAAAATAGAAATATGATTCCCAGCGAACGAAAAAAGCACAGTTAAGTACAGATTGAGCTTTTTTTTTCTCTTTGTCTGGCCAATCTTCAGACTTTAATCAGTCTGGCGACTTCAAGGAGGTACTGTACTTTCCACAGGCTTCTTTCTTACCCAGCAGAGAGAGCGATACATCTGCTCAGCCCGCAGTTTTATGTGACTGTTCCCTGCTTCTGTCGTTTTAAGCAGCTCTCCATAAGCTCACCACAAAGCCATGAAACAGCCAAAATGGGAAAACATTGTACAGCTAATATAGCTGTTCCAAAAACTACCTTTCTGCATTGCTTATTGCCACGAGGTGCCACCCTGAGCGTACTGGCTGTGTTATGTTGTTCAGCTCATTGTGTTTTGAAGTCCTTTTCTCCACAGCTTCACTGATGATCTCTGACATCTCATTAGAGAGTCTGTTATTCGTATTACCTGCACTAAGGCAAAGTGATCACAGTGGATATTGTGAATAAAATTTCTGGAGCCAGCCAAAGAAGAAGAGTCCTTATCAAGTCCAATATAAAGTTGGCAGCAAAACTGAGACACTTTGCTCGATGAAGAAAGTCCAAGCTATGAGATTGTTTCCCAAGAAACGTCTTCATGGCTAATTATCTCACAATAATGACATCATTATAATGATAGTGAGCCAGAGCTATGGCTGTTGAAGAATGAAGCTTTGTTCACACAACATTCATATATACACAGCCATGAACACACAGGCTTTTCAGAAACAACAAATACTTTTACAGAAAATAAGTATAGCAATCAAAGACGCTGCAGGTGTTTTTAAATAAGTGGTTCTGCTAAGACTGAATCAACATAAGCTATAAAAGAACATGCTCAGATGCTCTTATGCAGAATATATCGTCAAGCTGTAATGTCCAGTACGCTACTGAACATAGTCTAGAATTCATTTTTTGGATATTGACAGTTGGTCCTCAGCCTGCCTTAGGTAATTGATTTCCCTGACTTTTGACAGCTCTCTGAGAGATGGCGTGAACTTGTTGCTGTCAGCTGTAGGTTTTATGCACAGGTGGCGAGAGCAACAGTGGGAGAAAAAGTGAAAGTCACGACCCCGACTGAAATAGTCTTGCGGCTGCGAGGAATTCTAGTCTGCTTCTGTGGCTGGAGAAATGGGTATCTCTGTCCCCTCTGTGATTGGATATCTCCACGTGATAAACGCTGGTGTAAAATCACAGCAGTTTAAAGAAGCACGTTTTAGATCAGTGAAACATTGTTGTCCATTATGTACTTCTGACCAGTGTCCTGTTGGAAATATTCTCTTTTTTACGTCATTATAAATGTAAAGTTTGGAGTGTTCGTTGAACAAAGTACGCAACTTGAACACGTTGTTTTTGTATAGTGTAGTCTCAGTTTGCAGAAATCTGTGTGTGTGTGTGTGTTTATATTTTGATTCATTCATCCAATCAACTTCAAACGTGGTGGGTGTGCTGCTACAGACTCAGAGGAGTGCAGTGTCGCTTTCAGTGCAATTTGAGCATGCAACACAACACAGCACATTCAGAATTAATAAATATACTAGAGAACAGAGCTGAGTGGAGCTCTGCAGCAGCGATGGCGGGGAGCTCTCGCGGGGGCACAGCAGAGCTGCTTACACTGGCGGGGTTTAATGCCGCTCCGCTCTTCAACTTCGAGAGCGGGCTACGCTCCGATGTGGCAGCGAATTGTTGAATCTGAGTTATCGTCATCTCGCAGGTTTGATATATGTTAGAAACGAATGTGTTGAAACAGAGTTATAAGAGTTCTACGGAAGCGCAGGATCTCCACCATGTTGTTTCTGTGTTATTAATGCTGTTAGCCAGGGGTCATCATAGTAGTTAATAGTGTCTGGTTAGCTCAGTCAGTAGTGTACAGGCCTTTCAATCGGAGGGTTGTGTGTTTGGTCACAGTAAAGCATGTGCTGGAGTGTGTGCATCCCGGCGACTGATCAACATCCATCAACTTATGGACGCTTATTTTCATTTCCCCAGCATCTCCAGGCAGAGGAAAGTCCTGCGCTTCTCATTCAGGGGAGTCCAATCTCATGTTTCCTGACTGCTTTGTCAGAGGTGTGTCAAACAAGCCACAGACTCTTTTGAATGTCTTCCAGAGCTTTTCAAAGTAAAAACACTCAATTCACGTCGAAATAAAGCATCGCTTGTACTCTTATTTTGTAGACACAGTCACTTAAGAGCAAGTCATTATGTGAGTAACTGTTGCTGAGATCTATTTCACCCCCAGCCGGTATCAAATTTATTTATTTACGTATTTAATTTGCTGACCCTGTTGTAGGTGAAATCAATGTGAGAGACACATTTTGAAGAAAAAGCGCAGGGAGGCGTCACATTGGCTCCTTTGAACAGGCACTGCACTAGTATTTATTAATTCCAATTGGATATAACCAGAACCATTCATGCAGAACAATAAGTTCCACATTTCAAAGTTTGGTAGGTTCGCAAAAAGCAACATGAAAAGTTAAACATGTTTGAACATAAGACACCTGATATAGCTAAATTGCCAGCCAGGCAAAGCCAATCATCAGTCAATAAAATAGTGTTTTCTAAATTGTGAATCACTGTAACCACGAGAGGTGCCAGAGCACACAGTCAAAAATGTCCATAAAAAACATTAGGCTGATGGGTCCAGTGTTATGCGAAATTACTTGCAGACAGACAGTCAGACACACACGCACACACACACACACACACACTCAAGACCAAACAGATGATCCCCTCCAGGCATACGCCTGGTGAAGATAATTATGCCATGAGAGAAGATTTAATCCTTATTAGTAGCCACCCCTAATCAACTCATGTGAGTGCAATACAAAATAAAACCATTAAAGTCTTAAAACCTGACCGTGACTCAGGGCCCCTCTTGAAGACAGGGCCACAACATTAGCTAATAGTGCATGACCTGCCTTTGTTGATAGTGTATGTTAGTGATGAAAATTAACTTTGCAATTAATTAAAATACCTAAAACAGTTGACTCTGGGCTTTTGGGGTCCATGGGGCAGATGCCTGCTTTTCGCAGTTAGTAATCAAGTACAGCAAAAAAAGCAAGGCCTTCTCTGAAAGCACCTTCTTTCCAACATTGCAGATGCTCACGGGCAGATTATTCCTTTAACTCGGAGCAAGCACAGTGGCAGACAGCAGTATCTCCCACCTCAGCAAGCCCTACTCTCTCCCTGTCCCTGGTCAAAGGTCATATTTGGTCATTTGGTCACACCCTGGCATCATCATGATCCTCTTCCCCCAGAAAAGAAAAGAGGAGTTGGACCCTGCTTTCTGTGGGAGCCCTTTTGTTTATCTAGCAGGTGCCTCTCCATGCAGCGAGTCTGACTCTGGAAGACAGTGTTGACTGGAGGGGGGAACAAAGGGCAGTGGACGTGCTTTTGTAGGGCAGAGGGAGCCAGGGTCGATCTGTGGCAAGTTCAGCCGGGTAACCTGAGAGCTAGCTTTGTCTTTACAAGCAGCCAATCACTCAGCACAGTTTCGGTTGAAAACTGTTGGGAGGCTTAGAGGGCAGCCTGCGTTGTCCCGATGCTGGGAATAAGCAGATCTTGTTAGATTCTGACACTTTTTCACACCGCAAACAGCTTTTACACGACACTTGATAATAAATCACAGTTATGAGTTTGATCTAAACAGATTGTTACAAGCAAGTGTGATATTATTATTTGAATCCCACGGTATCGTAAGCCCTACAGAGATGGAATTACTGCTTGTCTCTGTGCTTAGCAGTCATTAATCATAATCAGTTAGCTGCTTCCATAAGTTAGCAGAACAGAAAGAAAAAAAAAATGTGGCTCAGGAGGTCAGTCATTTGAAGGAAGGATCAACACTTTCTACAGAGTGATACACACGGTCTACTGTCAGTGGAAAGTATTCCTCCAGGACAAATGTGCTTGACGTGTGTTTTTTTTGTCGAGTGTGAAGCGGCACACCCAGTCGTAAGCGTTGCGCTGCCGTCTGGTTCCCTTCACGTCCTGTCATTTTGCTTTTTGTCTGCGCATAAAGAAGACATCAAGTGAGCTCATAGCAGACAGATGAGTGATAGAAGAGCTCACTGCTGATGACAGACACAAAAAAAAGCCAATCCCCAAAACTACAGTCAGCCACTAAGTAGGCTTTTGTGCAATCTTTTTTTCTCCCACATGCCGTCTGGCTGGAGGCCTGTCTGGAGTGTCTGGCTCAGGGGTTACTCATCACGAGCGCGGCTGCCAGCATCAGGTCGTCCCCTTGATTACAGGGCTGCTGCTGAGCCGGCTGGGCGTTCCAGTCTTATCCTTTATCACCAGGTGCATTTACTCCGGCTATGCACCGCTCGATTTCCTGCTGATGCACTCGGTTGGCTCAAACCAAGTGTGCAGTCAAATGAGTTCTATACTCTTCCCCTGTAAGGTCGTTATCACCGTCCGGATGGTATTTTCTCAGGCAGAATTAGGTGTTGTTAGGCGGAGCTTTAAAGCCGGCATTTGTTGGATCAGTGTGGGATTTCTAAAAAAAAGAGTCAGAGCGTAGACCTGTGTGCGTGAATGCGACATCAAGCATTAATACCTTGAGACATCAGAAACACAAGGGCATCAGGAGACCCTGCTTCATTACAGATATTCCTTTTTCATAATTCTCCATCTTTTAAAATCTACTTTAATTTAAAATAATCATATTCCACACTGTTTAATAGTATCATATTTATTCTGCAGTGGCTTACCTGGGCCTGGAGCCCCAGGTCTATGTTTTTTTAGCTGCACCCATGGGCATGACTTGGGTCAAAGTCCCCCCCCCCCCGAGATTTGCCTCAGTTGCTGGGTGGCGGATAGTTTTGTGTCCTCTTGTAAAATGAACTATCAAAACACCAGCCCTGTGTTGAAGTAACCAAACTTGGAATGTGTGGCTGTCACTTCATCTGGCAGACAACTGAACTTGTTGACAGATTCATACATGACACATTCTGCATCCTACACAACAGGGCTGCACCAGGCGCTGATGGCTCATCACAAAGGGGCCAAGGACCTCTAGTGGGCCCTTATACAGTCATTTTCCCCCACGCTTTGATTGTTACGAAAAACAGTCAAGACACACAAACAAACTTTGTTCCAAATATTAAACTAGAGAACAAAATGTTGTTCAGTCAGGCAGACAGGGACCAATCTGGGCCCCTATGTAAGCCGCCTGCCTGTTTTGGTTGTTTGATAAACTGATCAAGTGCACCCCTTCACCAGACCACATTGGGAACTGATCCCTGTGCATGTAGAGTTTGCGTATCACCTGCACATGACGTTGGTACTGTCACAGATAAGGTCGCCTGGCTGCTGGAGGCAGGCGTTACGCAAGGCGGCTTTTTGAGTGTTTGCTGGTTAAAAAGTTACTGCCACAGTGCTGGTCCTTTGCCTAATGTTAGAAACTCGTAACACACACAAAGATTATATGTAAATAACCCTACTATTGTCTATTTATTTATTTTTGTCCGTAAAAGCTGATTTCTGGAGAGGAGGCAGCGGGCTGAGCCAAGTGTGGTAGAAGAGGATAGACTTAAAGTAACCAAATGATGACAATTCTGACTGTTATTTGTATATAATTGTATATCTGTAGATGAATAACACACTGCATGTATGTGGAGAAATCGCTTTATAAATATCGCAGAAAAAAAAAGATTGCAAAGTAATTTTTTTCCAACATCGCGCAGCCCTGTGACACTGTTAAACTGTCCACAGGAGTATGAGCAGGGTGATTTTTAGTGCTTCCTGGACTTGTCTCAGGCTCTGATTTGATTTAACTTTATGGTGTCTTGGAGAGCTGCATGGCTGGCCTAGATCTGTTGGCAATCAGTGGTATCTTGGACCAGACTGCTTCGTACAAAATGACAGAGGCGGCTGGAGGGGCCGTGGGTATGATTTCCCTGGGATGGAGCCTGTCCAAGACTCTGATTAAAGAGCATATGAGCACTGATTAACATGATCATCTTCCTGATGACAGAGGTATTTTTTTTTATAATAAATGGATGTTTATGATGTCCCCTCACTCTGCAAAACTGCGGTGGTGGGTTTAAATTTGAAATTTGAATATTTGTCATGCCGGATGCCAAACATTAGAATTCTTCTCTCATAATAAGGGAATAAGAGCAGAGTTAGGAGCAGCTGCCTCTGTGTGAAGCCACAGATAAGTGTGACTGTAGGGGTTGAAACCTCAAAATAATAGCAGTGCCTCGGGATTCTGACCCAGTGTGCACCATCAGTCCACAGCACAATGCATTTTGTGTATTATCTCACTTATCAATCCCCGTAGAGCTCAGATGTCTAATCAGGGTTTCAGATTGGAGCGCAGGGTCCTCAGGCTGTGCTTTGACATTTAAGGGAAGCAAAGAGGTGGAAGGCCGTTTGGCTGCTTAGCGGCTCCTGTAAATATCCACAGCCACCGCACCGGGCTCTCGCTGTAATCGGCTCTGTGCCTTTTTACTCCGCAGTCTTTGTTTTATTAAGATAAATGATAAAGCCACTGTGTATGCAAACGCATATCTCTGCTTAGCCTGGTCATGTATTTGAAAAGACATGCCTTGCAGCTGCTTGTAGCAGAAAGGTCAGCGAGGCAGCGGATAAGCAAAGCAAAGCGTGTACATTATAACAAGTACCAGTGCTTTCATTTCTCATCTGGCCCGTGCCCGTTTCTTTCACAGTGTATTCTCTCTGACAGTCCGTGTGCTGAGCCGGAGCTAGATAGCATCATTATAACACAGCTCTCCATCAAAAGGGATATGGACAAGCATGGCATATTTTTATGACTTCATCAGGCTTTCTGGGCAATGAATTCTGCAGATCTCAGGAAATTCAGAAATTAAGAACGAGGCTATCAGGCTGCACATCATGCAGCCAAGGCAGTTCTCGGGGATTTACTCTGATTAAGTGGGTTCAGATGGAAAACAGCCTGTGAAGAAAACCAAGGTTTATTTACAAACTCTCAGAGCTTTCTCTCTGTTTTGGACCCTGTCATTTATTTCCACTGAGACACCGACCTCCCTGAAACAAACCTGCATCTCAAAGCGTTTAGCTCCACCTCACCACGCTGCCTCACATCGCATAACATCTAGCACACACATGTTGGCCTGCTGTGTATTGTTACTATAATTATGATCGCCAGTATAAGTCAACAAATGTTCTATTTGGTAGCCTGGGACGTTTATTACAAACAACTGGGCTCTGTGTTTCTTATGTGAACGGTTAAGGACTTTAAAGAGGCTCAGTTTTATTTTGTGGCGAATAGACGGTTTTGGCACAATAAAGCTGCAGTACTCATTTAGCTTATGTTCCATGTCATTGTCCTTTGAGTCATATTGCTGTTTCCCATCTGCCCAGCTAATCATTATGACCTTCTAAAACATGACCTGGTTTCTGCGAGACAGAGGAGGAAATTACAGTTCACACCTGCCGGTACTGAAATACGTCTCACCTGATTGCTTGTGATCAGATATGCTTGACTGCTTATATGTTTTCTCATATACATATGTGGGAACTGTGAAAAGAGGAAACATGTATGTGTCCCTTTGCACCTGAGAATTTGGCTTTAGCCTTCAAATCCAAATGAGCCCAGCAGGAGGATTCCTGCACGGCAGAATGGGGGGATTCTGGCTTACTCTGTAGAATCGTAATCAGCCATTTGACATGTTTTTATTTTCACATTTTCTCTTCTCTTTCTATCACTGGAAGTATATTTTGAACCGTCCTCGCCCCTAGAGGACCCAGTTTTATATAAATGACAGAAAATATTGTGCCTTTGAGGATATTTGACAAAAGAAATGTGTCAACAATCAGATGGTCTTCTGTACTATCTTTACCTAGGTAGCTATCTTTTTAATATCTTGGGTTAAATAAAGCTATTGTGGGCAATGTGGCAAATTATTCAGGACTACATTACAACAACGTTGGATGTACAAAATGTTTGCATTAATGTATTGAAAACTTGGGTTAACCATCATGGTTATTAGATCATTTCAAGTGAAAGGTGGCAGATATATATCTATCTGTATGAATGTAGAAGTAATAGATGTTAAGTGGTTATGTAAAAAAGGAACATAACATGAAAACAATGTTAGTATCAGCCTCAAATATTATATTACAGTATTGGTCAGGCTCTAAAACACACCGCGATGGAAGAGTTCCTACTTTCCTGCGTTGAGACTTTTAATCTGGTTAGAATGACTTAAAGCTGGTCTATTTTTTTGTTAAAATCTGTAAAAGCCAAAAACTGTCACCCTTATAACTCTGTTCATCGTGTTTTAGACGCACTCATGCCCATATGTAGAAATGTGCGTTTGTGAAAGGATCAACCCAACATCGATTTTGGTTCCCTGCGTGAACAGAGCCATCATTTCACCATTACTATGATGGATATGATTGTGAACATTTGACTATGGGATGACTCTGGTGAAAGGATGACGAGATGTGCAGATTGTAGACCCAATTCTAGCTTACTTGAAGAAATCAAGGAGTGTGCTAAGAGCCACTGATGATAGGCTGCCAGCCCTGCTCCCTAATTTGGACACTGACACAGGGAAGCTGAGTGCTTCTTCAATAAGTGGAGTCCCTGCTGGCTTAACAATTATGTAACAAAGCTGACCAATGATTTCTGCATCTGTTACACTACTGAATGGCATTTTGATATTATACGAGAACGAGTAGCGTGGAGCACCACTGGGGGTTAAAATGATGTCCCTGTCAGGAGGCATTGGAGGGGCAATCATGCACAGTGCGCCTTGTGTGTTCATGTCTGTGTAGCATGAATGCAATTTCCCTGCTGACCTTCCACTGTGATGCTGATTCCTGGCTTCACAGTAGCGCACAGGGCTATACTTAAGCTGTTAGGTGTGGGTGATGCACTCAGCAAATCACACACCACACAACATTTACTTGTTTGAACGCAGGGAGAATTCAAGGAGGGATTCTATTAGCTGAAGAAATTCTCATTGACATCTAATGTGCTTCTTTTATGGCCAGACACATCCCACCATCATTTAATAATGACGTCTTACTGGCTCAGCTGGTAGAGCGGGTCGTCTAGTAATTGGAGGTTTGATTCCCAGCTTCCCCCTGTCCAGTCGAAGTGTTCTTGTGGCTGTGTACTAACCCCCAAATTGCTCCTGATGGCTGTGCCGTCGGTGGGTACGTTTAGTATAATTGTGAACACTTTGGATAGGAGGCACTGTATTGCTTCTGATGAGCAAGTGCACCTTGCATGGCAGCCTTTGCCATCAGTGACAAGTGTTGTATAGCAATCTGAGTGGTCAGTAGAGCAGAAAAGCGCAGTATAAATACAAGTCCATTTACCATACATTTAAAAAAAAGTCTGTTGATCCAGAGAAGTGATGTGAATATATGACCATGATATGGTCCTTCAACTGGGAAATAATGAGGGGAAATTTGATGGCTGTGTTGAGCTGTCAGTGGTGGAAGCATCAGATATGTATTAATAATCATCCCATCACCTCTGGAACTGTCAGCCCTATAGAACATGAAAGACCCAGCCTGGGTCTCCTTCAAATCAGTCCTAGCTAATTGCTTTCAAACGGAGCCGCCTTTGACCTCCCCACATGGTCACCAAAGGTGTCCCTGCCTCGACTGGCATTGTTATGCAGCGAGCGCTCCGTCCTCTGCCAGGCTCTTTAAAACTCTATTTTCAAACACACTTGGTTCAAGGGTATATCATGCACCTCCACCTCAAGTGTTTGTGGTGAATAGGAATCATCAGGCTAACAAATGTTCCCGAAATTATATCATTTGCCTTTGATAGGAGGACGCTGCAACTGTAGCTTTGTCCGGCTAAATTCTACATGATCTTTCAAATGGAGAGCTTATAAACAAATTAGATTGATCAGATTTGATAATATAGATACCAACCAGGTGGTTTAGGTTTGGCATTAAAAGTGAGTGGACGTTGTGAGTGAGTTTGTAGGAAAGAAGCCAAAATTAGCTAAAAAAAAAAGGCTAGAAATACTCGTGTGATAATTTGTCATTATGAGAAACACCTTTAGTGATCCACATTAATTTGATGACAAAACTATGATTATTCCGGACTAGGCCTTGAATATTCTTTAAAAAACAAACCACTGTTGGATGTCGGATTCAAGTTAAAGCCTCAAACCCCACACAGAATGAATAGTGCCTCTGACTGCATCAGTCCTCCTTTTTTATCCCTGTTTGGATCTAAGCAGAGGTGACATGGCACCGGTTGGCACTGGCTGGTGAAATGCAATGCCGTGCGGAGCCTCAAAGCCCCCAGCGAGACGCTGGCCCTGTAGCAATAGAGAGAAAATTGTCACACCAATTTTGACAGTTCCCCTCGCATTCATCAGAGCCCAGGTCTATTATTGTCTCTACCTTTCGCTCTGTGACTCACTGAGCGTGCTCCAAGTGCACACGGTTACTAAAGGGAATTCTGCTTTTAATTCAAGAATCCTCGAGGTGTGTTGCCCACTGAGTGGCTGAATGGCCTTCAGAGCTAAGCTCCAAGCTAGTTTCGTCTGGCCAGCTCAGCAGACAGGTGGAGAGTAGCTGGGGCAGATAACATCCACCCACGCGAGCGCTTTCAGCTGGGTTCACACAGGCAAGTAAACACCCACGCACAAACATACATAGGCATTTCTGCTGTAAAAACCAGCTGGGGTCGCATGAAATATGGTGAAGGGATGGCGCTGTCTTAAAATGCAAATTGCATTCTCCGGGCAGGGTGAAACAAACATTCCCCACCAGGAGAAGATTATATGGAGAGGAGACGACAAGGAGCAGGCAGGCACACTGAAACAGTGGCAGAAAGGGAGGGTGTGGAGGTCAGATGGACTGCTCCGATACATTTGCCTTCAAATCCAGCGACCCACGTACAATTCTCAACTCATGCAAGCGACTTTTCTGAGCCCGAGTTAAGTCTTTACTTTCAGCAAAAGTGGTTTTCATTTAACCATGAGCAAAACCCACCCAAACTGCTTAACCTTGACTGTAAAGGGGAATTCCACCAATCTTCAACAGAAATAATAACATTGATAATAAACTTTCTGTATACAGGATTGTTTTAATGATGTTACGAAGTGCTTTACAAAAGGAAATACAACCAGACAAGGATACAATGAGAATATGGCCAAAATAAAATAAGCACAGAGGAAGAAAAGACAATAAATGAAAGGAAAAAGAATCAAATGGAACAGAAAGAGTTACAAACAGTGCATTTACTAGGTAGGATAAAGTAACAAAATAATACTGTTTGCATTGTGGGAAATGCAGGATCCAGTACTTTGGAGTTTGCCTCATACTAGGACCAAAAGCTCAGCATCTCTTGGCCTCTGCTGCTTCAATTTTGACCGTTCTTATTCAAATCTGTCTCTTATGAGTCTGCCAACTTTATGGTAGTATAGTACCAAATAGCTGGAGTGCACCTTTACTTCCATGTCTTGTAATCCCCACAAAGAGCGTAATTTGGGTCCACAATCATCCTTTTTATGGGATCGGGCACTCCTTAAATTGACGTTTCTCAAGATGGCAACAGTTAACAGCAGTTTCTTTGCGCCATGTTATGGGAGTCACAACATCAAGTAGAAGTAATCTTGATTATGTCATACCTCGTTAGTGTCAACCAGCCGGGACCAAACTGTCGCCAGGGTTTTGTTTCACAGGCTGCCGGAGATGATCCCTCAGTCTAACAACTAGACTCCGCTGAACTGTAAACATTCAGTTCTGCAGTGATGAAAGAGGAAACTGAATAGACATGTGAAATGCATTAATGCCATTCAAAGTATGAAATACTTTACATGGCGGTGAGCAAAGTCGGCTAGCAAAGCGGGATATTAACCTTAAGACTGCATATGTGTGCAGTACCTCCAAATGTGTCATTTTATTTCCACTGTTTGAATTGTGAGGAAAGTGTTGCTTACCTTACGGTTGTTTATGTGCCCATACTGGGCCCAAAGGATTTTTTGTTGTTCATATCCTCAAGGGGACGTTACAATCTCCTGCTCAAATTAAAAACCTTTGAAACGCTGCTACATGCCAGCGATCTTGTGCACTTGTGACAAAGATAGGATCACAGGCCTTACGTGAGCACATCTGGAAAACAGCAGTACTTAATACACGAGTTTATAGCACTGGTACGGTCCATGAGGTAAGCACGGCAGAGAAACATGCTTATGTAATGAACTACCTCCGCTCTGCTCTTCGCCTCAGAGTTGAAATCAGCCAGCTGAGCGAAAGAAGAGGATATTAAAACGCACTGTCTAATGTATTCATAAGACATTCACATGCAGAGCACGGTGGCGGCTGGCTTCTGGATCAGTTAGCATTACAGGGGAAGGTTTTCAGGGTCACCGACACATTTTCTAATATTGCAAAATTAATGCACAAATGCCTTCCCAAACAGTCTCTATAAGACCGGCATAACAATTATACAATTTTCCGCCATGCTAAGCCCCACAGGTATGTTAAGTCTGAGAGTGGCTGCTTCTGGTTTCCATGATATCAGGTCTGTCATTAATGTCTGTCACACAGTGCCACCTGAGTGATCTGCAGGGGAGAGAGCCTGAGGAGCAGGCTTTTCTTAGAATCAAAGCTCAACTCTGGTCTTCATTCACAGCCCTGAAAAATCGAGAATGACTGCTTTTCAATTCTGAAAATCCCCTTCCTGAAATGATCACCTTTTAGCCCGTGGAACACTGAGTCTGCTAATACTGTTCACTGATCTCATGATCTCTGTGGAAACACAGGGCCCGGCTCTCTGTTACCCGTGGCAGGGTAAGGGAGTGGAGGCTGAGTCATTGCTACTACAGCTGCGGGCCAAAGGGGTGTAAATGGGGCAGATCTGGTGCCTGAGCCTGCGTCACACTCTGGGGGGGAAAAGAAGCTGTGTGGGAAAGAAGCTCGCCATGATGTGTGCTAGCTCTGCCCTGGCAGTATCTCTGCCGGCACTCCAAAACCATGTGTCTTTGAAGTATGTGGTTTTTTACAAATGAGGATCGCTTCCTCTCTCTCACTCTCTTTTGCAATTTTTCAGTTAGTACAGCTACATGTATGACAATTCAAGCTTTTATTTGTGGAGATATATAAACTGAAATAATGTTTCTCTGTGTACATGCATTGTAGAAAAAGACATCTTCCGAAGGTTGAAAGAAAATGTCAGATTAAAGCAGTAAACACATATGTGTCATTTAGCACCCATAAAACTGATCCAGATTTAGGACCCGGAAGAGAAAGGTCCATATTTCAAGGACGTGCCCGGACGGGGGGCAGAGAAAGCCAATTGCCAAATTGGATGAGGCTAAGCTGCACTAACTGTTTGTTGTGACTTGGGAGAGAAAACTTAATTGTTCCTTTGACCGGCTGACTGTGCTGAGAAAGGATACATTGTTCCTGTGTTTTGGGTGGATTATGAGGGGACATGTCACAACAGCGGGTTTTTGACAAGGTCTTCGGTGTCCGCTGTCATGAGCATTACTGTCAGGAATACCGATGAGGCCTAATGAGGTTTTAATCCAGCCGGAGTCATTACTGGCAGGTCATCTTAAAACAATCTCAGGTCAGGCTGCATTAAGGCTACGGAGGTCCACTACCACTGGGTCACTGAGCATGACAAAGACACTTCAGCAGCTTCGGCTAGTCCAGGGAAAAGGGTTTTGTCTCTCGTTGTTGTTCAGTAAAAAAAAATACAGCATATCTTTGTCACTTGACTCACAAGACTGTACAATCTGCAGATTTCTTTGGTATTAATTTGTCACTCATTTCCCTCTCATTTGAAAGCACTCCGCTGATCCATGAAAGACCCAGGAAAAAAGAAATCAAATACGGTTTCTGACAAGTGGCTTTTACCTTGGAGTTCGAGTTGTCCCCACGACGGCTTTCCAAACTTGCTAAGACGTGTTAATTAATATGTGTTGCCCCAAGAGCAGCATGAGTCATCAAGATTTCACAGTATGTTTACAGAAAGGATTTTCAGGCTGTTCAGAGAGCAGATTTTCAGTAAGTATATTTTCTGAAAGCATCGTCTCCTTGGGGTGATGTTTAGTAACACAAAAAGCTTGCCCTTTTTTCCCTCGCTGGGGTCTTTAAGAAAAGTGCTGTAAAAATGATAGTGATTATAATCAAGATGAGGATGGTAATGATGTATAGGTAATGGAATTTGTACCAAAAGGCACAGCTGCAAATCTAGTAGCAGAAGTAACACACTATAAATCTCCTACTGAAATCGCTAACTTTTATAACTAAGTCCTAAAAATGCCTCAATTAAACATGTTACTTGTTACCAGTACTTTCTAGAAAGGATTGTGTATATCATGAAGAAAAATATAAGCTGCTCTAAAATCAAGAAAAACAAACCTGAATTTTAGAGAATGGAAACAGGTTGAAATCCTGTGTCGACACTGGCAGATATTTTAACGGTTTTAAGAAAATATGACATTTAAAAGTCAAAGAATTATTAAGTGCAATTCCCCTCAACTCTACTTTGCACTTTAGCATCTTTCAGCTCATTGTGCTGGGTGTTGGGCCCTCAACTCGTCTGATGAACTGTATCTCCAGCAGAAGCAGGCAGCTGTTTTTTAACATCTAACAAAGTTAGCGACTGTTTGGTAGGCATCGTGGAACTCTTAGCATCGAAAGATATTTTTCTCAGGAGTTGGTTGGAAATGAGCCCGAATGAAATGAGAACAAAAAAAAGTCGGGTGGATCTTGCTCTTACAGGTGGGCCGACACTAGAATCTAAATGAAGGCTAATGTTGCTGTGTGTCCGGAGGATGTGTAAAAAGGCAACAGATTGCTAACATGTTCTCTGTAAGCAACATCATATGGTGAAATTAGATCAGTGTTTTGTTTACAGCCAAAATATCAATCAACGATGATCTGGACACAAGGACCATTGTCTTCTCCTTGAATTACATGTAATCAATGCATTAGTAATTACAATAGGTTTGTCTACAGCAGTCGATTTGCATGTGAAAAACAAAGCAAAAGTAGATGCAGCAGCACTTCCAGTGGTTATAGTAAAATTAGTAGCAGGAAGAGTAGCATGAGCAGCAGCAGCAGTGGCCTTGGCATTATTAGATCAGAAGTGCAACACTGTACTGTAGCAGTAGTTGGTGCTACATCAGTAACAGCAGTAGTACCACTAACAGTACAGCTGCTATAGCAGGTGTTGCAGCAGTAGCAGAGCGAGGTGTTGCAGCAGTAGCATTGGTAGTAGTTACAGGAAAGGAAGCTGTGAATGAGCTGAACGCTGAGACTTGACATGGCACCGATGTAGGAAGCTCCATCTACACAACTTCAGTACCTTGTTTCACCTTTAGGTATTGACAACTAAAGAATATTACTCTGTGTGTGTGTGTGTGTGTGTGTGTGTGTGTGTGCTTGTGTGTGTGTTTGTGTGTGTACTGTTTAGGAAATCTAAATGTGGTAGCACTTAATCCAAGCAGCCAGACGCTTAAAATGAGTGATGCAAAGAGGCAGAGATAATTGGTGTGCATAAGACTGGTGTCAGGAGGTTACAGGTACACCCCCTCTCCTTCTAAGAGGCTTTCTGAATAGTTCTGTCATCAGGGGGAGTAAGTGCCTGCTTGTTCTGCTGGAAATGTTGGAATTAATTGAACCGAATTGTCATTCATAATCTACATGTTGCAGTTTTCCAAGGGCTGGGGTAACGCTATCTTCTGCTGTTTGCACTGTAATTGAAATTTTGATCATGAGGTGTAAACAAGCGTCCCTGTGAATATTCGTCAGCTTGCGAGGACCGCTGAGTGCCGGTGGAGGAGTCGGCGCAGCTGATTAGTGGCTGGCTGTATGCGTGCGCTTGCAGAGAGGGTTTGCCCTCTGCTTATTGACATGTTCTTGTCTAAACAGCTCCGTCCCAGGTCAGCGAGGTCATCAAGGAGAAAGTGCAGCAGCGCAGCATCCAGCTCTCCTGGCAGGAGCCGCACCAACCCAACGGCGTCATCACGGAATACGAAATCAAATACTACGAAAAAGTGAGTTTGCTGTTTTTGTCTGTGCATCTTTCTGAAAGCCTTTCCCCTCCACGTCTCACATCACACTCGCTTTTGCCGACTCTTCGTTTTGTATTCTATCTGCATGCTGCTGTGAGTGGAATTCACAAGATTCTGGAAGTACCTTCTTTGTCTCATAATTGCAATAATGAATGAGATGCTCGTAAGATTTTAATCAGGCTGTAGTCCTTCACAGCCGCCCCCACGCACATGTTAGCGCACACACTACCCGTGGCTGCTGCACTGCCAGAATGAGCAATCTGTTACTGTTATCTCCTTTCCCCTTCTACAGAGATTGTAGCGTTGCTTTCCTGTGTCTAAAGTCTGAACACATCAGCTTTTTACAGCAAGGTTTAATGGAGCAAATTTAACCCAGCAAATCAAAGGCAGGGTAGCAGAGCACTGATGCCAGTGCTGCTGGCCACAGCCTCTCGCAAGCACTGACGAATCAGTCTCCTGTGTCACGTACTGTGGCTGTGGTCTGCCCAGCTGTAAAAGTGGAAAATTGGAAACAACAACTACACCCCTAACAGACCCTGGCATTCCATTTGGGCTTTTGCCGAGCAAAACATTTACAGATCAACAACAAAAGAACACAGTGCGTGCAGCCGGAGCATCCAAATGGATACCTGGATGGAGAAGATATTTTCATATATCATGTGTGTTGTGTGGCAGGCTGCCTAAGAAAAGAATTTCAGTTAAAATAAGAGATGTAATATAAAATCAGTGTAAAGCATTATAACTTCATGCATAGGTTTAGTAAAATTTATTTTTTTAAATTAATACCGTAAAATCTCAAATAAAAGCTGGTATTTAATAAAGGCTGGGTAAAAAACATTTTTGCTGTGTTGTAGCTCAATACCTTATATGGAACATAATGCACATTTCATGACACTAATTCCATCAGTGTAAAAACAGTGTTGAAGCTACTGTCAGTGAAAAGCAACACTTTCAACCGGCGTGTCACTTTAAAAGTCTACCATGGAAAGATGGGATTTTGCCCTTGGAGCCACTGGAAGGCTTTTAATGTGAAACATTTGTGCAGGAAGTTTGATTGAAGGTAGCTTAGAAGCGATTTTAAAAAAACAAGGCAAAGTACAAGCACTGATGGAATTAGTTCTGTGGAAATGCACATTATACTGAGTTTATCAAGACAGCAGGTAAACATAGAGGAAGTGTTGAGGGGGCATCAACTGCAAACTGAAACAGGAGCTGATCAGAAACCAGAGAGGCATCTTATAAAGTATGAACAGTTATACTCATACTAAATTTGGAAATGAGGCCCTCTCTCTAATGACATCCTGTTTTATACAAAAGTCTGGTTGCCTCAACTCAGAAAAATAAGCTGTATGCTATTTCAGAACTCATGACATATATACTGAGTAAATATAAAATGACTATTAAATGTTGGATGGTTTTGTTACATCACTTCTGTTGCGTTTCCAAAGGGCAGGTAATTACATCCTCTGAAGTATCTACGGTATTTTTGAAGCAAAGATGCTGCGATAACAAGACTTCAGTGGGTTATAACCCAGACGTTCACACAGCGGCTGGATGTTGAAAATTGAATCTTTGAATAAAATATGGTTTGTTCTTTGTACAGGATCAGAAGGACCGGATCTACTCCACAGTGAGGTCCAAGTCCACATCAGCCACAGTGAACAACCTGAGGCCCAGCACGGCCTACGTGTTTCAGATCAGGGCCTTCACAGAGGCAGGATATGGCACCTTTGGCCCCAGACTAGAGATAACCACCAAGGAAGAGGCCACAGGTAGGATTTAGACACAGGCTACCAATGTGAGAACACACACTTTTTTAATGTAAACGAATATGAATACATTCTGTGTGGATTAATATTTGTAGATAGTTTAAAGTCAATATTTGGACATTTTCAGATTTCACTATATTTATTCTGCAGTACAGGATAAGACTTGATTGACGTTCTACTTGTTTCTTGTTGATACATTGCCCAATGCAGTTCTGTTTTGTATTTCCCCATGTCCCAGAGTTAAAACCTCCATTCTATTAATTCCCACACAGACTTTTTGACAGTAAAATTCAACCCATGCTTCATATTTATTTATTAATTTAGGTTTATATATTATGTTCAAAATTGTTTTTTGACTATAAATGGCAGTAGAAAAGTGAACTCAGAAACGGAAACAGTATAGACAATTTCTGGAAATGTTCTGTATTAGCTTTTGCAGTACACCAATAATGAATAATATATTTTGCAGTTAGTTTATGTTATATATGTTCCTAATCTTGCAAGAATTATCATCTTTAAGTGAAATCTGTATTGACGAACTGGAGATATTGGAAAATTGAAATAATTATCTGTGTTAGCTACTGCAGCATTAAGTCAGGAAGAATGAATCAATGTGACACAGTCACTCCTTCACAATCTTCACTGTGTTCACTCCGACTTTTCTTGCAAGTTTCTACCTGTCTGATCATCTTTTGAATCAAAGGGTCACAGAGAGTATTTCTCCAAATACACTGATGACAAGCACCTATCAGCGAGTTTGACCGCAGCAGCATAGCAGCACATTGTTCTGGAACACTGGCTTTTAACTCCAGATCTATGCCCGACCTGTTAATGTTTTTCAGCTGCTTTAGTGATAGACTATGGAAATCATTTGCTTTGCGAACAGAAATTGCTGACGTCATGGGAAAAATCACTAAGCACAAGGACAAGCGGCTGTAGCGTGATGACAGTAAACTCATTTAAATCGAATCGGATACATTAGCTGTGAGGGGTGCTGCTGTGAGGTGTTTGCGTTATGGGTCATAATGTCTGGCATTATAAAATATTGTAAACATGGATACACAGTAGGGTAGAAAAAAAGCTGTGTCACATACACTACTTTCTGCGTTGTGTCCTTTTTTTTATGGATTTGAAAACGGTTCACCTCACCTGTCAGTGATGAGGTGTCCATCTAACCCACCGACCACTAGAGGAAACTCTTTTGTGTTTGTTATGGAGAGGCGAAAAAGTGAAAGGGCATGATTTTGGACACTGATTCTCACTGAGTCAAAAAATTGTGCATGGAATACACACATACACTGTATTACATTAGTGTGATTTAGAGGTGTCAGATGTATTTTTTTTCCCTACCTCCGGTCCTTATGCTAATCAAGGCTAAATATGACTCCAGCTACTTAACACACAGACATGAGATTGATCGTCTTATTGTCAGACAGAAAGCAAATAAGATACTTGGTTACTTTCTAAACAGCAACAGTTAGTGAGTCACCTGCAGTTATAAATGTTAATAAGTCATTAATAAAGGGGTTGTTGTAAATAAATGAATAAATGGATTTTGGTCAGGATACTTACACACTCCTCCTGAGGGTAAGAGGTCAAACGGTCCGTTGTATGCAGTAAACACCAGCCAAAAGGATTTTTCACAACCTGGTAACCCAGAGGTTCTTTATATGGGCCTATAACTGATTTATAGAGCATTAGTAAATCATTCATGAAGCATTAATAAAGCTTTTTGTCTCAAATGTATTAAACCCCTTATTAAGGTTGCCTATTTTTTTTTATTTTTTTATTATTCATATCATTGCATATTTCTTTTATTTTAGAGGCTTCTTCTAATTTGTGAAAACCACATTAGTCACTATTTTTGAGCCCCAACATCCAACCTGCCCACCCAAACATGCCCCCACCCAGCTTACATTTAACATTTCCTTATAAAAGGACACACTAATTACTCATACCACAGGCAGAGTGTGTCTTCTAACAAGGTTAGAAGTTTGTAGTCCAGTCAAAGTGTCCTTGATCAGCGCAGTGAGCCTCTAGCCTCCTCTGTGCCAGCCTCAAGAGCGAAACCTGCAAGCGTGTAATATGACGAAACAGACACCTGGAGGGATATTGAAGCCTGATTGAGTAACATCTGATCGAATGTCACCACCTTTTTTCAGCCCCCCTCCTCCTCAGACAGGCCACAACACAATCTTTCCCTTTCATTTAGACGGCGCAGATCCACTTGATTTAAAATGCATGAATTTCCCCACTCATACATCGCTCGCGCTGACTTTATATGATGCCACGGCAAGCCATTCTTTGGAGCAATTGGCAGTTTGTCAACGCAAACAGTCTGAGCACTGTGAGAGCTCTGAATGGGAAACAGTCCAACCTGAATGTGTCTTTGTTTGAGATGAAGGGCATCGCTGTTGCCGTCTGGGACTATTAAGCCCACTTTCTGAAACAGTAGAGCCGTGTGTATAAGGATGGCTCAAAAATAGAAGCGTCCCTCCTCCGCTCCCTCAGAGGGAATGAGAGAAGGGGGGGGGGGTTTATCAATCTCCATGCCTCAATCACGCCTTGCAGATTGAAGTCTTTTGATGTGCACTGAGCATTTCTGTCTTTCTGCATGTCTGTCTTATGTGTGTGTCCGTCTCATCAGCTGCGATTGTCTCCAGCGAGCAGAACCCCGTCATCATCATCGCGGTTGTGGCCGTGGCGGGGACCATCATCCTGGTGTTCATGGTGTTTGGCTTCATCATCGGGAGAAGGTACGCTCTCGCGGGCCCCATTGACTCTCCGCTCCTGTGAGTCTGCGCTTGTCAATTAGCCTTTCTGTCACTCACAGGCCTCCACGTCTGTGGACTCGTCACATGCACACACACGTGCACCCATCATCTTGTGGCATGCTGTGCTAATGGGTTGTGATGCATCACCTTTTTTTTTTTTCTCCAGCCCTAACAACATTTTTTCTATTTTTGCATAGCCATTTTGAGACTAAGTACTCCAGAGCGAGAAAGCTTTGGCTCCACATTCCTGTGTGAGATCCTGAGGGCAGGAAGAAGAATGGCACAGAATGTTTTTCCACCATCACAAAGCACCAAGCCCATTGTCATTATCACATTCACATACATTCACATACTTCATCTGTATTTTCATCTGCACGAATGGCATTTTGTCTGCGCTTACTTTTAATAGTGGGTTTATTACAATTAGCCTTCCCTGGCCCCATTTTAATACTTGCTTTGAAGCCTTGCCTCTGAGTCATTTGGTCAAACCACAACACAAAGATGTCATACACATCCCTCTGGTGTCAAAGTCACTTTCACTTTTAAGTGATAGCAATATCTCTAATGTCAGTCGGAGATAAGGGCCCATAAATCTGTATAGAAATCATGTAAAAAAGATCAGAACTTCAGATATTGCCTTATGATCATCAAATTTAGACCAAGAGGAACTGTTAGCAGCAAATCAATTTCCATTGATAGGCTACAAAAACTAGACATGTGATGCAATGTGGAAGGAGCCACTTTTTCCCCCACTGTGAGTTCCTGTTTTAAAGTTTTCTTTTAGTTATACCCTCAGTGTTTGTCAACATTAAAACACAGGAGGTAAATCTAATGGCACCATGGTTTTATGTTATGCTATGTAATTTTTTCAACTTCTGAAAAATACTTTTTCTGTCAGTTTAGTATGGCAAGTGTTAGTTCCCACTCACAGTTAGCTCTGCATGTAAAAGAATGACAGATTCTGTGAGAACTGGCTTGTTTTGTTTAACAATTTCAGTACATTTTGCAGATTCCGTGACTAAGAATGTCCCATGGTCAACATAGTTCTTACATTTCTGGAACACTTAGACTCTTCTCTATTCACTTACGTACAGAGAACCATGATGTGTTAAAAACCTGTGGGCATACAGGCAAAAAATCGAAATGATTTAAAAGTGCTTAAACTTCTACAGTAAACTATCAATCACATGCCAATTGACAGCATTTCTGAGAAGCCTAATTTGTTCTGAAAACAGTAATACTGTATACGGCTTGAAAGGTCATTCTTGAGCTTCAAAACATAAAAATCTTAACTCAGGCCCACTTAATACCTTCTTCCTGAGTCCACAGTAGTTCAAAATAGCTAGGCATGGTAAAAATGTGGCATGCCCAGCTAAGACACAATGACAAAGCCATTGGCCTGTAAGTGCATGTCCATCATTTGTGGATTATTTCACCGCCCCATGTCATCCCTTTTTTCAGTTAGTACTCAAAGACCAACTTTGTGAAGCAGATCACCTGCTTGAGGGAACCTTCAGCACGTTATATTATAAATTCCTGTTGCAAGACATGTTCAACAGTCTTTTACAGTGCATGCCTTATTTGATGTGTTACATGATTACTTAAGCTACTTTACCAGGCTGGGCTGGGTTCACAGCTCCTGCTGCTCAGCAGAGATTTGTCATGCGCGGCATTAGTTGCTGCATTAAAATTCTTATAATTTAGGGCGTTTATTTCCTCCCTTCACAATCAGTTGATTCTGCCTCTCCCCCCGTGCAGGCACTGCGGGTACAGCAAAGCCGACCAGGAGGGAGACGAGGAGCTCTACTTTCAGTGTGAGTGTCTGCTTTCATCAGCCGAAATGCACACACATATTGCATATAATGTACATACACACACACACACGCAGATAGAGACATCTCAATTACTGCATACTTAACAGGAAGCTTAAAAAACATTAGCACCAACAGGATGGACTGTTTGATCCGAGTTCATTGGATTTGAGTCAAAGTTCGGGGACATTAAAGGCTATCAAATCAAATCAAATCAAATCTGCAGCTGATTGGGTAGACTGTGGTGATGAAGAAGTAAGGAAGCTACAAACGCACGAATGTGACAGCTGTCAGGGGAGTAGAGGTTGACCCGTGAGGAAGGAGTGTTCCTTTAAAAATGTAAAAGCCATAACTCAGATGGTTTTAGAGAGCGACAGAGTTTCTGGTGTGCACACAGTTTGCCTCGTCGCTGGGGCTGCTTCTGGGTGCCTTCTATCAGTAACACTGATACACCAGTCCTAATGATGCCCCTGGAGATACAGCTACGGAAAGCTTCCCCAAGTACAGCTGTAATGATCCGCGCTGTAGGCAAACTGCTGATTTGGAAACAAAGGGTCAGGGGTGTCACCGAGGGTAGGACTGAGGCAGAGGCAGTGCCGGTGAGCGCAGGGTGGCTACTGCTAAGTATCTGACAGATCCACCTCAGCAGCTCTCAGGTACCACCTGCTTTAGAAAAAAAAAGACAACTGGGAGAAAACACAAACAAGGCCGGTGTCGGGCTTAATGGAAGGCTTCGGCACGCAATATCAAACGACGAGAGGCTGCCAGGAGGACAGAAGCCAGATAGCACGCAAATTCAACATGTAGACCCAATTTGTCTGCCACGTAGAAGAGAGGAAGTCGTGATAAGACATCTCCTATCAGATCCGCTGACATCTCGGATGGACGAAGCAATTATGGGAGCAACTGGAGGGAAATCTCAGCTGCCGGCATCCCCTCGCTGAAATACAATGCATTTGTTGTATTTACACTTTTGGATTGGCTTCCATGTCTGTCCTCCATGCAGAGAATAAATGTCTCTCCAGCTGGATGAGCTCGCAGTTCTGTTCTGTGGTTTTGGTCCAGAATTTATCCAGCGTATTACGGCTGTACTGTCTCATTATATTTTCAAGCTGACAGGTTATATTTTTATCATGTAATTGCCACCGTGAGCGGTCTGTTCCCTTAATAGTGCATCATTCTGTAATTTGCTGTTAATTTGGAACATTGTGCAAAAGGGTAACCCCCCTACTCCTTTCTCTAAACTTGTTTGTTTTTCTTATTTTCTACAAACTGCTTCTGCTCTCACTTCATGGATATTCATGCACGCTTCCTGGATCAGTGTTATTTGAAATTGGATGGACTTTATGTTTAACAAAATAATTAATACCTGACTTATCCCTCAAAACCCTCATACATTATGCTAGAAACATAATAATTTGCATCCTTCCAAAGAGCAGTGTTGTTTTTACTGTATCTTTCATTGGTGTTCAGTTTTAGCATATTTTACACATTGTTATTTGGAAATCAAAATTGTTCTGAAAACTTTATTTTTTCAGAGCAGTGTATGAACAAGTAAATCCCGAATGGTGCATTTATTTATGACTAGCAAGGGACTACCTCATAACCAAACATCATAATCTTTTAAAAAAATATTATTTCAACTGTACTGGAGGTCAGTGATTTGGAAACCATGTAAAAACATTACAAAAACATATACAGTATGTTGGCTTAGGGTTAGATATGGCAACTTGTATACAGCCCGAGAGGCAAAGAAAGGAGAAGTGTTTGAAAAGAAATGCTGTAAGAATTTGAACCTCAACTACATACCTAACTGTAAATGTAAATAGCACTGAATTTATAGCTTTTAAATAGTTTACTTTAAAAAACAATCAACTCTTGATGTCAATTCAAGTGGTATACAGTGTACTGTCTATAGGGTTCACAAATTCAACTATATTCTAGTTGCTCACAATCATCTGGTCAAAAAACACAAGTTGGTTAAATTCAGAACCCAAAATTAAAGACTGATCATTTAAATTCAAACATCAGTGCTAGGACAGTAATCAGTTAGGAGTCTGAAAAGAACTGATCAAACTCATATCTTCCTAGACAGGAAACACCGGGAGCTTGAATCTCAGTTCCTACAAAATAGCCAAGTAATTGAAAAACGTGAAATTACTTTTTGGAAACTTTAACCACATACATTCATTGATATTGTTTTTCAATGTTTTAATTCCAAGGCTATAAAGTGGAATTAAGATTTTAACATGAAGTATTCAGAAGTGGTTACATTTCACAACTAGGTTTTCAGCTCCTTGTAAAATTCTAATTATTACAGACTTTCTTTGGTTCCATAAAAAAAAAATACACTTGCTGTTGGATTTTGAAAATTAGGGCAACAACCCCCTCATCCCTACAATGATATCATGTGTCATAAATCTACCAAGCATTATTAAGTGTATGAACCACCATCGCCTGAGAGAGTAAAGTAGTCTCAGCTGCAAGGGAGGGGGACTGACTCCCTCAGAAAAGCACAAGTTACTCAAATCTTTTCTTCCCATTTGTGCAAAATTTTCCTGTGTGAAAACCCTTTTGACACTGGCCTCTGACTGTTCAGCAGTTCCCTCTGAATCATTGGCCTTAGTAATCACTTGCCTGTCAAGCGCCCGCTGGTGTGCAGTGTGCATATTTAATCATAACAGTAATCCTCTTACCTTTCTACAGTTAAATTTCCAGGCACCAAAACCTACATTGACCCTGAAACCTACGAGGACCCAAACAGGGCTGTCCATCAATTTGCCAAGGAGCTGGACGCCTCCTGCATTAAAATTGAGCGGGTTATTGGAGCAGGTGAGCCCATCCTGTGTCTCTTAGCTCTCATCGTTTAGTCACTCCGTGCTATCATATATCACACTGACAGCCAAATATTTACACCTTGAATAGGGACACAGCTTTATGCATTGGATATTGATAGCGCAATTGCAAAGAGGGGAAAAAGTTCATTGCAATTAATGTGTGGGGGGCGTCTGGTAGAGGCAGTCGCAGAGATGCCCACAGCTGAAAAATTGCTGCCACATGGGTTTTACAGAGGCGGTCAATGACAGTATCTATGCATCTCTACATGTCTTATTATAGGTCTTGGTTACACTCCCCTGAGTATAACAAGATGTCGCACTCCAATTTGTATTCCACCACTGCACAGCTGCTTTGTCTCGAAATACACTAATAAATGTGTCATTGTGAAGTTCTTGATAGTGTTTTTTTAAACCCACCCACCCTCACTCAGGAATTGTTTCATCCCACACAGGAGAGTTCGGGGAGGTGTGCAGCGGCCGGCTGAAGCTGCCTGGAAAGCGAGACGTGTCAGTCGCCATCAAGACGTTGAAAGTGGGCTACACCGAGAAGCAGAGGCGGGACTTCCTGTGTGAGGCCAGCATTATGGGACAGTTTGATCATCCTAATGTTGTTCATCTGGAGGGAGTCGTGACGAGAGGTAATCAAACTCAAAGGTGAAATGAAAATATTAACCGTGATTGCCATGAGAGCGTTTTAAAAATGCTCTAAAATCGGAGTATATTTAGCTTTGGGAGGTAAAAGCGCCATAGTTAGAGTGACATTATATCTGATTAAATTAGCCACACTCCCTGTTTAACATTTTCTAATTTAGACACTGTAATAAAAGGAGCAGATGGTAACTTTTAATTAAAAGCCAATGAAACGCACAGCTAAAAATAACTTGGAAGCAGTTTAGATGTAGTGGTTTATTGTGAGGCATTATGTAAGCAAACAAAATTCAGCTATCAATTAATCATTTTCTCTTTTGTCCATCTTTCTTTTTTCTCTCCAGGAAAACCGGTGATGATTGTCATCGAGTACATGGAGAACGGCTCATTAGATGCTTTCCTCAGGGTGAGTATCACCTTCGAATCGCAGGAGGCTCAAAGCGGCGTCTTTTGTATCTTTTCTTTGCATTTGCTTGAAAGTGTCCCAGACAGCAGGCAGTCTGCAGTAGGATCTGTGCATCGCATAAATATCATGAATCTTGTGCTAGAGCTGCTGCAGTGCTTTGACCTACATTTCCCTCACGGTCAGTGAAGCTGGCTGACCTGCCTGTGTTTCTCTGTGCCACGCAGAAACACGATGGTCAGTTCACAGTCATCCAGTTGGTGGGGATGCTGCGGGGCATAGCGGCGGGAATGAGATATCTCTCCGATATGGGATACGTCCATCGAGATCTCGCCGCGCGAAACATCCTTGTCAACAGCAATCTTGTATGTAAAGTGTCTGACTTCGGCCTGTCAAGGGTGATAGACGACGATCCTGAGGCTGTCTACACAACAACCGTGAGTCAATTAAAGTGCTCGCTCTTTCTACCCAGAGCCCTGTCTGAATTCTCTAATCAATTCACAGCTGGTGCATGAAAATAGAGCAGAAGTACTCGTGCACTCCCAAGTAGTCTGCACCATTTTTAATAAGCTAAAAAAGCTATATTTTGATGCAGCTTTCTGACAAGGCACCCATTTATAAAGGGTTTATAAGTTGTAACTCATATATTATTTATAGTTAATTAATTATTTACTAGTGCTTTATAGATCAGCCATTAATAAGAACAACTCTGGGTAGCAAAGTTAAGAACTGTGGTCTGTCTGGTTAACATGTGTGCAGTAAGAAGTGTTAATAAGTACTCAATAGAAAATGATGAATTCCCCCTCACTGTCAGCACAGAGTACAACAAATGCAACTTTTGGGTCATGGACATGGGTCTTAGTCAAGTGAATGATTTGTCAATAGCAAGACAATTAATCAACCAACCTATTTTCAGCTACTATTAAGAAATTTTAAGTAGTTTTTCAGGCAAAAAGGCCAACAAATCAGCCCGAGTACCATTACACAAAATATCAAGCCAATATTTCAAGTAAAAACTATAAAGTATAATGTTAAACAATATATCAGGGCAATATTTCAATGCACTTCTAATGGAGATAAATGTGTAAACAATTGTTTTATTATTCACAAAAGGTCCTGAGTTTTGTATATTGTAATAATCCATGAAGTCTGCATTTATAAATACATAGTAATTTAAATAGTAATTTACAAGTAATTGTTTGAAAAGTAAATAAGCAGTTAATGGTTTTTATTGTAGATGCTTTGCAGCACTGCAGCAACACCTGCCAGTCATCTGTTACAGAACATGAGCTATAGCTCTGATTTAATAATGATGATTAATTAATCAGTTACAGCTCATAAATCCACAGAGGGTCTTACTTGAAAGTGGTGCCATTGTTTTTATTTACATTTGTGTTTCGAACCTGTGTGTAATTATAAAACTCTGTCTAATTGTTGTTGTAAGGGAAGATTCAGGCTTTAATGAATGTGATTTTTACTCCAGTCACTGATCTGTTTTTTTTCTGAACAGGGCGGCAAAATACCTGTCCGATGGACCGCGCCAGAAGCCATACAGTATCGGAAATTCACCTCTGCAAGTGATGTGTGGAGTTACGGCATTGTTATGTGGGAGGTCATGTCCTATGGGGAACGGCCTTACTGGGATATGTCCAATCAAGATGTGAGTCACTAAATTCCTTAACTAACTAACACAATGTGTTATCATTCTGCTGCTGGACTACTATTATTCCATCTGTACTGAAGATGTGATTTATCTTTACAAGTACACATTCTCATCCCAGACCTTTGTCAGTGATTTTGTAACCCTTGTGAAAACAAGGTTTGGTTAAAGGCAGGGTTAGGTTGGAGATAAGACATCTTCACTTCATTTGCTATATTGATATTTTCACCTAAAACCATTTTTATTTTAAAGTACTCCAGTCCGGTCATTTTCAGTATTATTGCTGATGCAAATAGTCAATAGACACTAAATGAGTCACCAATAATTTTGACAATTGTTTAATTACTGAAGTAATTTCTCGAGGAAAAATGCCAAACATTCAGTGGTTCTTGTCAAATTAAAGGATTTTTTTGTCTGTAATATAGTTTAAGATTCAATATCTGTTCGTTCAATCTTATCATTTTTATTATTTCTTGACGTTTTTGTTTTGATGAGTTTCTACACCATTAATCATTTATTGCTTACAAATAAAGAGTGTTAGTGTTGGATGTTACTTCTAATCTGGGAGAACTACTGTCTTAGTGACAGATTTATCCTGACTTATCCCTAATGCAGTCATCCGACTAAAACATTGGTGGGTTTTGTTCAAGGCTTTCGTGCAAGTACAGCCCGGTGAAGACTTAACCTAGGGCCTAATTAGTTAAGAAGTCTTGCTATAATTGTGCAGTTTGAATCCATCTGAAGGAGAAACATCCCTGAAATAGGACCCGCATCAAAAGACCTGAGAACATGATGCTGGTACAGTATTAATATAAATAACAATGAAAAACACTTGTCATGCTGAATGCTTTTAATTCAAATATGTTTAAAAGTTTATAATGACTATAGTAATGTGACCATTGTGAGCCGCAGTGCTGAACAAATTACACATGCAGCAACAAGTGAGTGCAGTTTGTTGCCTGTTCCTTTATTGTATTTTATTTTAGACATAGAAGTCAGGGATGTTAAGACATAGATATGCCGATGATGTCATATGAATGTTATATTAGCTTGAACTGAGAGACTACACATTTTTTAAATAAAGGTAAAGAAAGAAATGGGCATTTAGCAGTCCAAATGTAGTACCCAGAGTTTTAGAGCTGGACCCATGCTTGTGTCGAAAAGTCAGGATATTGACTGCTGCTTTGATTTTTAACATCTTTTTAAAAATCTGCTTTTTGCAACTCTAAATTAAAAATAAAACAAAGGAAACATCTGACAAGAAAATGCAATCAAATAAACACATCAAAATGATTAAATAACACAATAATAAATAAATTAATAATAGTTACAGCCAAAGATTTGTTTTGAAACTCTTGACAATTTCCTTACACATTCAGAAATTATTCTTAAATTATCCCTTTTAAGGGTGTTTTGATACCTTTCGGTGTAAAATCTATAGTGTACTGAATTAGTTTACATTATTCTTGTACCTCATTATACAAGATGAGTCAACACACTGGTGTTAAGTGATACGATAATACTTATTTAAATAGGAGTGACTATACAGCAATTTGTCAAGCACAATACAGTCAAAGTAATGTATTTTAGCTCCTGCGACTTGTAGCAATGCTACAGAGCCCCGATGTCCTGAAAGATGATCATATTTTATTATCTTGTGCGCACAAGTTATTATCTTAACTTGATTATTTGTTCGCAGAAGAAATCTTGTGTGCGCAATTAGGGCTCTGTACAATGCAGCTCTGAAAAAAAGCAACAAATTCACACACCATAAATACAGTGCTTCAGAGTCTCAGAATGTTCACATCTCTGTCTGCTGGTGTTGGTTGAACTGGAAGGGAAATTTAGAGATTTCTATTAGGATAAAACTCATTGCATTTCTAAAACTCACATGGGTAATCGTGATTCATAATCAAGATGATCATTTTGTACCAATCCTGCATTAACATCAAGTAAATTGTAATAGCTGACTCCTGACATTGCCCACCCTATTCTTCTTCAAAGAACACATTTACCCACACTTCTTTTTACAAATGTCACAAATTGCTATCATGATTGACTCACCAGAAGTTCTCTGAGTGCTGTTGCCTGCTTTCCTGCCAACTCCCACTGAGGGAGTCCAACTGAGCCAGACCACTTGAAGCTGTTCTCTATTGTCGGACACTTGACACATTTTGATTTATGTGAAAAGGCGAGCGAGTTCTGGCCTTAAAATTCCTATATGGCTAAACATGATTAAGATTCTTCGGTGCTCCAAAGCAGAGGCCTGCTGATTAAACAATCACGTGTTAGAAATGCTAAACAAGGCCGCCGTAAAGTGGCGTATGTGGTGTTTTGATGCTCTAATTCTTGACAGACATCAATGTCAGAACTCTTGCGCTTTGTCAAGATGTCAGCAAACATCCTCCGGGGATGGAGGAAGAACATTATTTGCATTTTCCCCAACAGTTTCAGTGTTATGACACCTTTTCCCTCCACGACTCATTCTTGTATGAGTGATCCTGACAGGAATAGCTGATGAACATATGCAGAAACGTACACAGCTCCTCATACAAACAATAAGGGAATGGGAGCTAGAAGCTCAAAACAAAGAGCCTGCTGCACCTACTTTTCTCACTACATTGACTTTTAATGAACTCTGTGCTAAACTGCATACATGATGCGGATTGACAATAGATTAGATTTAAAAGCTCTGTGGAATGATCTTTTCTAGATGTCTACTACGTAACCAGAAGCATGACCCTGTAGTGCCTTTAGGGTCATCAGTGAAATCTTAGAATCAGTTCTAAAACTTGCAGTCAGCCAGTGAAGAGACAAAGAATGGATGTAATATGAGGCCATCTCCTAGTTTAAAAGCCTAGCTGCAGCGTTTAGCACTGAAGGCAGGCGATTGTTTTCAGACTGTGCCAAGCAACACACAATACAACATGCAATAATCAAGTGTGCAAAAACATTTTTAAGGTGACATAATGTGACCACCAATTTAAATAAAGTTAATTTACATCACCTATGTCACCTATGAATTATTATAACATTTTGCTCACATCTTTCCAACATTGGGACTGTATCTGACCTTTTGGTTAACTTTCCATAACTGGCAATTCGACATTCACACCCACTTGAGCTGGTCAGCTGTGCAGAGGTGAGAAAGTAAGCAGGCTTTGAACTTCTCTCTCTCTCGCTCTCTTTTTTCTTTTCTTTTTTTTAATACCTCTCAGGAGAGACTATCTAAAAATCTGCACCTTTATCCACATATTGAAACAACATTGCAGCTCCCCCCACTCTATGACAGTGTGGCTATTCAGAAAAACTGTAAGCATTTTGATTTCTGACACAGCCAGACCCTACCCAGTCTGTCTGGGCTACTGCAATAAACTGTTTTAATGAAGACTTTCCACCCATTTACATTCACATTCTCTTCCAAGCGGTCTAAATCAATAGGATAAACCCAAGATTTGTCATAACTGACAGAGGGGATGGACAGCATTAATAAAACAAGGCCATGTTTCCTAAAGGGGTCCTCCAACAATTCTCCATAAAGTTGGGGGAACAAATGTGGAGACAGATATTACAAAAGAAAGGGCACACTTGATGCTGCAGAGGCAAAGATATGCTCACTTTTAGTCCCTAGAATTGGTCACGTTCCAAAATGACTGGCTTTAACATTTCCCATGATACAATATTATAGTGTTTTTGGTTAGACCCTTCTCGCCTGGTAAATGCTCTTTTAAACTCCGTGGCCCCAGTTTTTTCAGACTTGACAACCATCCTCTAGAGCCAAAGAAAGACATACAACAGTTTCCACAGGCGTCAAAAGGAGTGGTACTCCTTTGGTAAATTGACTTGGACATAAAATGTAAACACTGTGAAGTGGCCCTTTAAAACACTCTCTTTCAGGCAGTATTTTTTGCAGACAGGCTTCAAAGATTGAAATGGAATTCATTAATAGCTCTAGAAGGGGCAGGTACAGTATAAAAAAAATCTCAGCAGCCTCATTTCAATAGAGGAAGCTGTTAGACATGAAATACTTAATATCTGAGAGGCATATTGTGGTAATGGAATGGGGTGTGATGAGAAACCTGTCGCTCCACAATTACTGCTCAAAGCTCATCAGTGTAGTTACTTTCAGTAAGTTCTGCTTTGAGTCCTCATGTTCCCATTCACTGTAACTGGCACACAACCATCAAATCTGGTTAGGGCCACGGACATCTGCTGTATATAATGATTAAGAAATGATTAAGCTCTGCTGCTGCTGTTTATAAACTTGGTGATTAAAGGATAAAATGTACATGAAGCGTAGTTAATTATTCACTTTGTCAGAAACCGTTAGCCTGATACTAAAGAGTTTAAGGTTAGCTTGATACTAAAGGTTGGTTCTAAAGGGTTAGAGTCAGGAGTAAGGGGTTAGGATTAGGCTGATACAACAAACACTTTAGGGTTAGGATAATACTAAATGCTGATACTAATAACTTCATCTGTTTTGCGTTCTCCAGGTAATAAAGGCGATAGAGGAGGGCTACCGTCTTCCAGCTCCAATGGACTGTCCACCAGGCCTGCATCAGCTAATGCTGGACTGCTGGCAGAAAGACAGAGCCGAACGACCCAAATTCGATCAAATAGTTGGCATCCTTGATAAGATGATTCGCAACCCTAACACCTTGAAAACCCCAGTGGGAACATGTACTAGGTGAGCAAATAAAACTTCAAATGACTGAGTTTAAAATGTGGCTTCATGCAATAAAGAACTTTAATTTTTATTTTAGCGCATTAGTGGGTGATCCAAAGTGTCCAGTGGATGATTTAGCCCCTGTAGTTCACAGATGAAAGATAAATCCCAGGGGATCAATACCCCAGAGCAGCTTCCATGGCTTTATGGTCAATAGCAGGGCTTTTGAATCAATCTCTATAATGAGTTCCTGGTACGTTTAAGTGCAGTGGGAACTCCAGGCCTCACTCTGACATTTGTCAGATGAATTCTATTTGCAGTCAGAACATACTTTTTCCGAGGTGAAATTGAGACTCAGAGGTTACAGCTGGCGAAAAAGCACTTTATTATATGGAGACTGTATGGGGTGAATGTATTCAGATTGAAAGGGTATTGACAAAAATATTTTCCAGAAGCAGAAAGCTGACATGCTGCATCTGTTTGTTAATTTCCTATTGATTGAAGCCTCCAATCAGCTGTTTTTTTCCCCTCTTCTCGCAATTTACTGCACCGCTGGATGCCTTTGGTTGTCGTTTTGTCTCGTCTCCTGCTTGATTGTGTTTTCAGTGGAACGTTTCCTTTTCACATAAGACATAAACATCTTTCTGTGCTCATCCCACAGACCAATTAGTCCACTGTTAGATCAGAGCACACCAGACTTCACCGCTTTCCGCTCAGTGGGAGAGTGGCTGGAAGCCATCAAGATGGAGCGATACAGAGACAACTTCACAGCAGCTGGCTACAGTTCCCTGGAATCTGTAGCCAGGATGTCAATCGAGTAAGTAGATATGAAGTGCCCAAGTGGTTAAACATCAGTAGAGAACATTAATACCAGCCACATTTAGACTGTGAACTCACCTACACTTCACATCCTTCTATACGGTCCTGTGTAAACAAATCAACCTTTTTTGCATTGTGCATTCTGGTGATGTGTTTCTGTAACTTGGCATCAATTTTCAAACAGTGGCCTGGAATTCTATTTACCCAAACTGCAGAGAGAACCAGACCTTTATTTGTAGCTGGTTTATATTAGAGACAGGACCTTATTTCCTTCCTCTTTCATTTGTATGCTTGATATCATATTTTAATAAGAAGCAACCCTGTTCATTGTTTGACTTCTGTTTTAATTTGCTCTTATTGCAAACCCAACACTTCCATGTTTATCTGTTGTCCATTTCCACCGCATTAATTCCATCAGTTCAACAAGTTCATGTTATAACCACAGCTCTATTGTTCTGAGTTTGTCTTAATATCAGAAAAAGAAAATCCAATTGCATTTATAGACAAGCTTCTACAGTTTCTTCATTGAGTGCCTAAATGAAATTCAATACTTTCTACACAGATATTTCAAATTAAAAGCCTTTCAGAGGGCACAACTCTTCCATATTTTGAATGACTGCACAAATGATTGAGTTTAGTTGAAAAACATCAACAACAAGGTAGAAATGGTTGGAACTAGTGAGAAAAGTGTTTCTGTAATCCAATCTACTTGTATTTGAGAATTACAGCTAGTACAAAGTTACAACTGACTACACACTAGAAGAGAGCTGTGGCTTATCAAACAAAAGAACTGTCATCTTTCCAGATTCTCTTTTAGTTGGTAAAAGCTTAAATGTTGAAGCCTCTGACCTGGTCAGAGTCTCAGGTGGGTCAGGTACTGTAGATTTGGACTGTCACCTTTTCAAACACCTGAGTTAGTAAAAGACTCAGTCCACAGTAGTCCTCATCACTTTGATAAATACTTTTTTTTTGTTAACACAACAAATTTAAACAGACTTGTGCGTGATAGTTAAGCTTTATTACTGATCCAAACTCTCACAGGATAAAGCAGGTTTGATGTTCTGTCATACTTTGTTCCTACATCATCCTTGAAGTTGATGCTCAAATTTATTTATTGATATTGCCTAAACAAGACTGCTGCGTCTAGCTGCCTTTTTTGTAGCCCTCACTCAGAATAATGAAAAGGCTGAGGCTGTAAATCTGACTTGGTTTGCCCCATACTGATGTGTTGTCCTGTCTTCCAGGGACGTGATGAGCTTGGGGATCACACTGGTGGGCCATCAGAAAAAGATCATGAGCAGCATACAGACTATGAGAGCCCAGATGCTGCATCTCCACGGCACAGGTGTCCAGGTGTGATGGACTGCAACGGGCTGCATCACAAAGGGTGAAAACAAAAACAGAACTCATCCGGAGCAGTGCCTGGGACCTACCCGGGTTAATCGTCAAAGTAAATGGACATCTGTTATGTCTGACTCTTTCGGCTGTGTCTGGAGTGAAAGCATTCCTTTGCTCCTCACTGAAGGATTGTGGTCCAACTCTTCTAAGGCCACTAAAGAGAGGAAAAGGGCAAAAAAAACAGCAACAAAAGAGAAACTACCTGGACGAGACAACTCCCTTTTTTGTTACTTTGTTTTTTTTTTTTTATTTAGAAGCGCTTATGAACTCAACCACATATCAAATGGTGCATTGGAAAGGAGTTTGATGCTTACATTTCTTTAACTTAATGAATGATTTAAATGCACACCATGGCTATGGATTTCCTTTAAAAAGAACAAAAAAACTTGTCTACCTGCGGTGGTTTCACTTGTTCATTTTTCTAATTTTCTTTCTGTCTGCCACATTGATATGTTGTGGCCCAAACAGCAGTTTAATTTTTCTCTTCTATTTGGACTTGACAACAGGGTAAACTTTTATCCAAATGCAGAGGGAACTCTTTAGCTGCAGTCTCAAAGGTACTTTTTGTGCTGACACATGCTGACAGTTGAACTGTTTGAACTGTTTGCAGTGACCCGTGTTTTCCTTCATGTGCTGTTGAAGTGAAAATGTTGTCCTTACATGCTTGTTTGCAGCATACAGGAGTGGAGTTGTGACATGGTTTCAACCTTTCAAATTTTTTTATTAAGGAATTGAGGAGTGCAGCACTGAGAAGATTCAGGAGGCTGAACTGTTTTTCGAATCACCAGACTTTTATATCAGAGTAGCAATATCCTTTGGCTTAGTGTTCACTACAGCAAATGCAGAACGGTACCTGGTTATTGACTAAAATGTTGCAGCACTGTTGAAAGATTGTATTGAAATTGAAGCCACCGTGAATTGTTTTGCCATCTTTTTGCCTAAAATGTTGCACACAGTGTTTGTTTTGGTGCATTATTCAGCTACAAATACATTTTTTAAGGGTGGATCCAAGAAAGGTGTAAATGTAATACTGCCTTAAAATTTGTTAGATTAAGTATTGTCACTATTTTAGGCACTTCAATGACAATGCTTTCTGCGGTTTATTTTAAGGGTGGACAAGCTCCTTATATTTTTTTTGTTTTCCTTGTAGTGTGATGTCTTTTTATCTAGAACTTGAACTGGTGAAATCAAGTGCACGGACATGGTTCAGTGCCACGAGTGACAGAGTCAGCTAAGAAGAGGTGGACTAAACAGAGCAATAATTACCAGGTAGAAATGGTCCTCACCTGAGGTTCTTCAGGTGCTAGGTTTTCTCACATGTGTGTGCTATGCCGAGTCAAACCCTTAGGAAAGATTCAGTCATCGCCGGAAAGGCAAGGAATGTACCTCTTTGGAAAGTGCTCGGAAAACTGCCGTGCCAAGTCATCAGAGAAATAATCATGTCGCATTTTGCCACTATGATATGCTAAACGTTTGATGGAAATCTAACATGGCGTGGAAATATTGAATTGAGGGGCTGCAGAGATGAAAGAGGCGCCATTCCCTTCACACTACAAAGGTGCCGATTAGCCATGCTGACATCATCTTCTGACACCAACGCACCGCCCAGAAATCAAAGAGGCCCTTCAGGGTTTGGGTCTGAAAATGCAGGACCACCGTCCCGGCTCTGTGGGCAGCCATGCAGCTCCCCTGTTTATTCATGTGTCTCTGCCGCTCATCCCTCACAGGCGTAGATGTGACGGCACATGCATTAAGGTGTCTTTTAGATTGCTCGTCTTTTCTTCCATTGGCTTTGGATGGAGAACAGACACGAGGGGGCTTTGCAAATGATGTGCTAAAAGCCAATCAGCCCATTCGGTGCCATCTGTCTCCACCTCAAATGCAAAAAAGAGATAAAGTTTCCATGTCGAGGTATGTTTCAGTGCATTTATTCTTTGATAAGAAAATTGAGTTACACGGCTGTCATGTAAAGAGGAGCGGTGTTTACAGAAAAGAAAGAACACCATTATAACTTATTCTGTCACTGCTGCTGAAAACTGAGAGATAAATCTATATTTTCACAGCTACAGTCATTTCTGTCAACTTGTTTAATCTCAAATGCATAGGAAAAGCCTAAGTACATCAGGAATCAACCTTGAGCTCACTGACAAGCAGTACATCTATTTGTAGCTTTCTTCATTCTCTCCATTGTCTCTTAAACTGCGTCCACATTAAGCCAGCTACATTTGAAAACACATTTTTTTCTCTCCATTTTGGCCCGCTGTCCAGACGAAGCTGGCGTGGAGCCTTTTGAAAAGGCTGAAAAGCAGGAGAAACAAAGAAGGTGTAAGCCTACCTTGATAGCGTCTGGTCTGTCACCTCTACAGGGGTAGCTGTAGTCCTAAAACAGATGTAGAGAGCAGATGTGCATGGCTGCAAAGACAGATGTGTTCACGTATGTACATATATTTTGGGCTGCATGCAGATGGTTCGCCCAGACCTCACAGACATGAGGATGGGGAATGTATAACTTGGGCATAACCCTCTCTGTGATCACTCATTTTAAAAGTAATACAGCTGTGTTCTCACTGATTTTAGTGTATTTTGCCTGAAAACTTTGCAATCATGAAAAGAACAAATGATTTTGGATAAAACTAATATGTTTATTATCAATTACTCTTCCAATTATTTTCTCAGTGAATTGATTGGTCTATAACATTATCACAAATCACATTTTCTCAAAGCCCAGTTGACATCTTCAGATGTCTTGTTTTGTCCAACTAACTATCACAGGGACTACAACACCAAACAGTCAGTTATACATTTACTGACTTAAAACTATTTGTTTCAGCTCTAGATTTCAATGGTACAGTATGTCTGGCTTTGAAACATGTACTATTGATAAGGTGCAGTCAAATTACTATTTTACACTTGTCCCAATGTCTGACAACAGAAACAGGAAAAAAGTCAATGAGGGCGACTAACTGTCAAGTTCGGCTGTATTAAAATACTGTATTAGTGATCACAGACGCCACTGTTATATGCAGTTTTGTTGTTCACCAACAAAGGACAACAAAATCTTGCTCTCTTGCTGTTGTCCAGCCAGACCAGAGGTCTTAATGGAATTGATCTAAACAGCTAACGTGGATGGACGTCATTTTAAAACATAAACTGTGTTTTCAGAACGATCCTGCTTAGTGTGGATGTACGTTTAGATCACTTTTGACTGTGGGACTCACCTTTGTGAGGAGACACCAGGACTTAGCCCTGACCAGCTTTGAGCCCCTGTGTCACACACCCTTTATCCATACAGCAGAGCTCAGCAATTGGGCCTTGGCCAGGCCTTTGAATTGAATACAGGCATAAAGTCATTCAGTCAGCACAAAACTCTGCAGTTCACAGGCACCACACTCTCTCACCCCTACTCTGTTTTAAACCGGGCCCTCAGAGGCCCCTCACACCCCAGGGTGGAATGCCTCTGTCCCGTTTTTTCCTCTGCTGGGGAAATAGCAGTTTGAGCCAAATTGAGATTAAGGCCAGGATACAATCACTTCAGCGTCCACATCACCTGTAACCTTCACCAACAAAGTCACTTTACTGTCTGTTTCAGCTTGTTTCATCCACATTTTAAACTTCAGGTTGCTTAACTCTGGACAAAAAAGGTTTTGTGGTGACTCTATTTCAGCAAAAACACAAAAAGAATAAAACATAAAAAAAATAAAAAACAGAAACCTGCAAGATCTAGTTGGTTGGTAGGAATCAGGAATAGCAGATAGAGTATGAAGTTATTTTTCAAATCTTGTGGTTCAGCAGTTGGAAATTAGTTTCACCATTTTGGCGAGGTGGTGGGTAATTCCAAAGAGTGCAGCACTGTTGATTGTGTCAGAGAGCTGAGATTTGAGGGAATCTTTGTATATGTTCTAATTGTAAAACTTGTAAATTTTATTTATATTGTTTTTTACACCTATTACTCAGTAGAGAGCTCTGAATACATTGAAAATGCACTATATTTTTCTATCTCGCAGATGAATTATTGCCACCCACAAGATTTCAGTTGTACATAATTTTTCATTTAGGACCAAAGACAGCTATAGGATTTCCATCTTTACTTTGACTTGGTTTTGATTTTGCCTTTTAGTCTGTTGTACAGTACTACAAATTGTCAATTTATTATTTATTTTTATGTGATGAAAGTATTGAGAATATTCACTGGTCAAAAGTATTTTCCCCAACAGTAGAACTATAAGATCATTTAATTAGACAATTTCTTGTTACATAGACAATTCCTTTTGCTTTGTAACCTTTGTAATAGACTGTACATATATTTTTGGAAATATAATACAATCTCGAAGTTTTGGGTGTCCTTTGCAGTGTTTTTCAAATTTGTCATACCCTGGGTGGTGTTAATTTGATCAGTTATTTTTGAGAGGTATAATCGTGAGCTCAGAATTTTCAGAGTTTTGGTCATGATTAGACAACATCTTTGTTTTTGTTAATGAAAACGTAGTTCTAGCTTAGTCAAAGAAACCCAGAAACATTTAGTCTTTCTTATGTCATTAATAAATGTTGACAAAAATGTTGTGAATAATTTAGTCTAGTTTTGAACCATGCATGAGCATTTTAGTTTAGTAGACTCCCAGGGTAAATCCACCTGACTGATTTAATTTGAAACAAATTAGATTATATGATTTAAGAATGATTCTTTCTCTTTCCTGATGTCACAGAATTTAAGGGTACCACTAAAGGCAGCCTTTATAAAGGGTTTTCCCATGACTTCATAGATATGTTCTAAGACGTTAATAAAACATTTTTTTTTTTTCTGTTTTACAAAGCCAGCTCAAAAATGTTTTTTTACCAGAGCGACAGGTCCCTAAACCCAAATCTACAGCATCTTATTTGAACCAAACTTGAGTAAATGCATTATAATTAGACCAATGGAACAGAAAACATGGCATTGACATTATGATGGAGATTTGCCATTTGAATTCAAAATGTCTGAAAAGTCCTTGCTTCATAAGTATAGACTGTATAAATGATTACTTAATTGGAAATTGTCCATGCTGTTAAATCTACTCTATAAGAAATGTTGGCTTGGTTTAATTCCAGGTAGAATATTTGTAAGTTAACATATTTAGGCTAGCAAGTGCTCAAATATTATCTATAAAGCATTAGGAATAAATGTATTACCCATTATTAAAGTCAGTAGTTATTAACTTATAAAACCTTTATAAAATGCTGCCTTATTAGAAAGTGGTACTAATTTAAGGAATACATCTTGACATTAAACTCTTTGTGATTAACATATTTATTTTTAGATGAAACCATCATAGGAAATACTCTCAGGAAAATAAGAGAATACTACCAATCAGTAAAGCACACCTGAACTTAAACAGTGTAGCCTTAATTGGCCAACAATGATCTATTATCTATTTTTGTTTGTGTAGTTTTGAAACATTTTATTCAGAATTACTATGTACACATGAACACATTTGTTGAACCTTTCCAATTTTGTTTCAAAGTGAAAGACCCAAATAATGTCAAGATGCCATCATGATCTTTTCTGACGCTACTACACACCTTACTCGTTCTTTGCACAACAAAAGTGGGTCCAAACATATATCCGTTTTTCTGCCAAGCTCTGCTTTTGCTCTGATTTATTTTCTTGTCACCTCCTCACAGCTCATGAAGGCTGTAGCTGGTGCAGCTAGTTCCAGGCTCCAGCACTGTTAGTGCTACACTGCTACTGCATCTCTGCTGCCAGACAAGAACACTGATGATGGACAAGTCTTCAAAACCAGGATTAAGCCCAGTGCCAACCTTAAATTCTTGCTTTCTACAATGTCTGTGCAGGCTATGAAAGATCATGGTTATGGCAAATGAACTATGGTTAAAGTACCTTGTATATTTTTGACCAGTAATAGCGCTATGGAGCAATGTGTTTATGAATGGATGCCCATTTTGTTTGTGTCACGGGCGACAGTGGTAAACTGCAAAAAAGTTTAGTAATGCGCCAACAAAAGGAAACTGGGCTGGCTACTGGGGAGATGTCCCAATGTGCAGGAAAATAAGTCATGGACCTACATGAATTTTGCCTCCTGTTTATTCATCAACAAAAATATATAAAGATGTAGTCACTGTTTTTGTTTCATGAAATTTGTTTCATCATCGTCAACATCTCGTCTGTCACAGAAACACATATGGTTCACAGATATACCCTAATCCTGATACAGTGCATTTTCTATTATATATCTTCTCCTGGATTACAGCTACCATTGAGGGGTGTGTGCGTGCATGTACTTGTGAGACCGTGTGGACATGCTTGCAAGCGTGTTTGTACATGCAAACATGATAAGACAGACAGAGCTGTCCAAACAGCCCTCCAAACTTCCCTGTTTTGTCCTTTAATCTTCCAGACATTCCGTTTCGTTGAAGGAGCTTGAATGGATTCCTCCTGATCACATCTTTCAGCAGTTTTAGTATTTATTTTGGTAAGTCCAGTAGTGGCTCAACATGCTGTCTCCAAGCCTGCTCGTCTGTCTCTTGAAAACATGAGTTTGGTTTTCATATGAATTTGGCTTCCTTCCATGTGTTTCTTTGTGGCTACTCCTCACTTCCCATTAACTTAAGCTGCACACACTAATCCTGCCTAAATGGTTAGATCATCTGCCGGAGTACTGCAGTAAGAGTCTGAACGTGCAGGAGAAAATGGTGCTCTGGTGCTTTGTCTTAGGGCCTGTCTTAAAAATCTAAAGATTGATGCTTAGATAGTCAGTACTGAAATGAGGTATTTAGAATCTATGATCTAATATGACTCACTTGAGAACCACTGTGCCTTTTTTTAGCTGTTACTGTCAAATAAATCACAGGATTAGATTAGTTCGATGGCTTAGTCAAGCTGCAGTTTAGTAGCCAAGAGACGTAACCGGTCAGTTCCAGTGACATCAATAATCAACAGCAACATCTCTTTTCAAGAACAGGGTCCCCGTTATGACATGATGACATGATGACATGATGATAACGTAAAGACCCTGGTAGAATGTAGTTCCTTGGAATATTATTCTTACAGCTAAGCAACTAACACACACACAGCGAAAAAGCAACAGCAATTGTTTCCATGGCAATGAGCAGACTCCGTTTTCTTATGAAGATCATGTGATATGGCTGAAAGCTCCTGAATAGCTATTAAATGGGCTAAGTGGTGAGATTGTTTACTCAACTCTGTGTCCATCCAAATTTACTGCATTTGGATTTGGAACTTCTGCAAAATGTTCTTTTCCAACCACTACAGTTATGTGAATATTCAGAGTTGGTTCATCGAGATCGCTAAGTCAGTGCCATGAAGTCATTGCAGAAGAGCAAAAACTTAATGGAAGTGTGGCATATTTATTTCAGGAAGATTACAGTGTCCTCATCACTCCACTTAGACTGATGATTTTGTCTGCCGTGTTTACATCTAAGCGGTAAACGGAGTGTACTTTCTAGTTGTCCTTTCACTCAAAGTGCACAGTGTGTGTGACATTCATCCCATTCACACACATTGGCCAAGTCTGCCATGCAAGGTGCCAACTGCTCATCAGAAAGAAACTAAGGTTGTGGACATGCTGGGGGAAGCCGAGGATCGAACCGCCAATTTTTCAATTAGTGGGTGGCCACTCGCTCTACCTCTATCTCTAAGCCACAGCTAATCATATACTTCATACTTCCAAATTATTTGCTAGGTCTGTTTCCGTTGCACTTTTTCACATGTTGTTTTTATTTATACACCCATCAGTCAAACAGATGTAATATGTGTTTACTTAAGACATTTTGGGAATTTCTTTCTTTCTTTTTTTTGGACAGCTAGCAGCGTCCCCTTGCTTTCAGCCTTTGTGCTAAACTAAGCTTAATCCCCAAATTGTACTGAACACACAGAGAAGCAATCAATCTGGCTCTTAGTAAAAAGCAAACAGGTTATTTTCCCAAAATAAGTCAAGTTCTTCTTTATATTTAGATGGCATGTTAGATTCTGTCAGTTGTATTACAATTGCTAGCTAAAACCCAGAGCACAATATTCCTCCAACACACTGATGTACTGCCACAGAGAAAGAGAGGAATCTGGCAGACCGCCAGAGGAAGATAACGGGTAAAGCAATAATCCTGAGCCCTGCTTCACCATTATTACAGTATCTGACATTTTGCATCTAATATAGAAGTCAAATGGGGATATGGAGATGAATGGTTTTAAGCTGTGTAAATTGATTAGGAGGAACGTGCAGGCCTGTCTAATGGTTTACCTGTTGGACTCCACAGGGAAAAAAGATCAAGACCCATTTATAAAACAAGGGCTTTGCTTTTCACAATTCACGTGTATCCTTTGGGGAAATATAATATGATATTTATGAATGCATCAAGTAAACTTTTCACGCCTAATCTGTTGCTCTTGTCTTCATGGGAAAACGGTTCCTCAAAACACCGATCCTAGTGTGCGAGGTCCTGTGTGAACTTAATGTGTGAGGCCCTGATCACTGACATGTACATGCATGTATACTATATTACAACACATAGCAGGGCCGGGCAAAATTTCATATGAATACAGTTTGAGGTGCTATTGACGCATAATGAAACATAAAAAAAGAGTTACATTACAAATTACCATTTTACATAACATCAGTTTATAAAATAAGATTCACTACCACAGATGAAACTACCCAACATTATCTAAAAGTTATAATTAGCTCCAGAAAGAACAGTAAAATGCCAATTTATCCAGTAATACAATAAATAATAACACTCAGATGGTAGTAGTTTCTTTTTTATTTTAAAGTAAATTTTACTAAGAATAGAATTGTTGATGTTTGTACACATTAGTACTTTATATTATTACTTATACTAACCTGTGGCTCAGTCACATAATCTGTCCTGATGTGCAATCAGTTTTGAATTGGTTTCAACTTTAGTTTTCCTCCTTTTGTCAGACCCCATCTCACGCATCAGCTACTGGTCGTACGCTTGTACTACTGTGGGCTCACCTTTGTTACAGGTTGGCCTCATCCCAAGAAAAAATATTTAATAATGCTGTTTAATGTACGAAATAATGTACGAAAAGGGCTACCTTTTCAACACTGTTCAATTGCCCCTTCGCTAAGCCCCGCCCCCCTTAGTTACTGTTGCTATGTCCGACAAACTGTCAGAGCTGGAGAAATATTGTCAAATGTGCAGGAAAAAACGATCTCAGAAAGAAGCAGACAGTTCTGCAGTTGCATTATACATTTGAAGGTTGTATTCAGGCTGTCAAACTGACTGAAACGGATGTGAAAAAAAATGAAAGATGGAAGTTGTGAACCACCGCATCCCCTGACGATTGAGACAAAAGACAACGATATTAAAGATCAACACTGTTCCTGTACAGCTGGGTAGGCCTCTGTTCATTATTACAATCATTAAAAAGCAGAACAATAGGGCTTTATTACGTTACATTCAGTAGGAAGTTAGCTAGTTAGCTAACTAACATTACATTAGGAACAATCCACAGGCAACATTTTTCTGGATTTATTTTAGGTTTTGGAAAGAGAATAGGCCTAAATCATACTTCTCCTATCAACCTCTCTGGGTAGCTACTGTAATTACTGTAAAACTTTGAATTATAGCCTTGCTAAAATCACTGAATTGGCCCTGCCTTTATTTGGGACAGGCATCCATATGAGACAGGCCTTGAGTTACTTTTGCACAAAACTGAAACTACTATGAAAAAGTTTATTTATTATTTATTTATTTCAAACAGAATATTACTTGTATAAAAAATATCAAATTATATCAAATACACCTCATTCATTTGATCTAGCTCCGACAAACGTCACGTGCACTTTTATTTTGAAGGCAGCAACGTAACGTAAACGCAGTGCAGGATGAGAGAAGTGTGGCAGAAGTTAGCAGACAGAGAGCGATGGACTTCACATGACAGGATTCATAACTTGGATTCATTTTTATGAAAAGCTGTTTTGATTCTTTGCATGGGTGGACCCTTACAGACTGAAGGAATATAAATAATCAAGGACCGGACACATTCGGAATTAACGAACACTTCAACAGGAGTCTGCACTTTTTTTCCTTTCCTCTCTTGTAGCCTACCATGCAGGTTACATCGGTAAATCTATAAGAATTAGACTTTGAAGCTTGTTGTTTCCGTTAAATGAACTGAACGACGGAGAAAACCGATCTAATAATGTGCAGCATGTCCATACTGACATATTGATCATAGTTTAAGCATAAATATTTGTATTACTGATAAATGGGTTAAAGAGGTTTTATACATCCAAAGAACTTCTATAAAAACCCGACCAGGCGTTAAATTGAGGCAGGCATTTATTTGTCAAAATGTGTTCTCACACCAGGCCAGCAAAGGAGGTAGGCGGCTATTTGGGAATCGTCTATTAATTGAAGTTTTACGGTATTACAAGTGCCCTAGAAACAGCGTTTGACCATATCTTGGAAAAATACAGCCAATGAAAGTGTCAGTCCTCAGTTAGAGCGAGTCCTATACTGCGCTGTGATTGGCCAGCTGTGTATTCGGGGCGTGGCTTAGTGAAGGGTCAATTGAGTTCGATAAACAGAAAATACCCTCAAATGTAAGATATGACAATAACTTTACAGCACTTTACCTTATACTAGTTCATTTCTAATCCAAGTAAAGAGATAAAACTACATAATTGTATCACTATAATAAAACTTTCTGCTGCTCTGTATTTAGCCTTCAAATCAAATCAAAGATATCACTACCCCCACTTCCAAAGCCCAGCTACCTACCATCAGAACTGTTCAAATTCACTGAAGATGATGAGGTGCTTTTTGATTTGACAAACAGGGGAACTTCCCCTTGATTTTCCCTTTAATGCTGTGTGTAATCCTGAGTAAAAAGCTACTCAGGCTTGATGTGGTAGATGTCAACAAAATAATCTGAAAATCAAACATCGTCTCCCAGCTTAATCTTCTCTCTGGTTTCATCATTAGGAGGGTAAACATTATATTTTCAGCACAAAGCACTTGCCTTCCTCTGAAGCCCTCTTGATCGACAAATCCGGATAAACGATTATGGCAGAGGTAATTAAGAAGTCTAGGTGACGGTTACAAAAGCATCTGAACAGAAACTCTGGTTAAAATAATAAATAATAATAAATAAATTATAAGCAGTGGCGTTATATATATAATCAGATGTTTAGAGAGGAAGATGATCCTACTCATATACTGTATGCATTCCTTTCTGGAAAAAAACCCACAATAAATATTATTATTCAAAATTAAGCCAACTATCTATTGAATTGAAATGAGGAATCTAAACTGCAGATCAGGGCATATTTGCTGTATAAATTCACAGCCTTTGGTTTCAATCAAGCAGCCATCAGTTGTGTTCAATCCTATTCTACAGGTTGCAGCTACCTGCCTATAAATTGTAATTACGTACGCAGATTTTGTAGACAGACAAATTTAGCCACTAGCTAGTAAATATAGTGGAGCATTTAGCTCCTGTCAGTGTGATGTACAGTATATTAATATCTGGAGATGGATTATTATCCTGAAATACACTGGTGCCTTTCACTTCCTGGTCCATTAAAAGTGTCAGTTCACACAAATTACTTATTAATTATAATTATTATGATTTTATTTGTATAGGCAGATACATAGATAGAATATAGAATTTCATTAGTGAAAAATCTGTTTGCAATTCAGTGCTCAGCTAATGGAGGTGAATGGCTAATCCACATGTGCTGTGCTGTTTTCATGTGGGCTATTTACTTAAGAAGGAATAATCCCTTCTGTCCCCAGTTAATTCCATTCACCTCCATTTTATTGGGGGTGGAGGAAGAAATCTCAGAGCAATATCAGGGATATCTCAACCTTGAGATGTCAGCCATTCTATCTGCCCAGAGAATTCTCCAGTTTTTGTTGTTGCTCTTTACATTCCTCCAGATACAAATTCAAAAAATGCACTACAGAAACTGCATGATGTCATCAGCAGTCACATGACAAAACAACCTGTTATTGTTGCTGGTGATTTTAATTGAACAGATCTCTGAACAGTTTTACCTAAATTCCACCAGCATGTCCACATCCCCACCAGAGGAACAAACATGCTGGACTTCGTCTACACCAACATTCCTGGCAGCTACAAAGCCCTGCTCCGTCCCCATTTTGGTTCATCGGACCATATTTCTCTGCTTCTTCAGCCCACTTACACCCAGCTGATTAAATGGGTCAAGCCAACAATTAAAACAGTGAAAGTGTGGACAGATGAATCTACAGCAGCTCTGCAGGACTGTTTTGGGAGCACAGACTGGAGTGTGTTCAGAGAGCCACATCAACCTTGAGGAATATACATTATTAGTGACATCATACGTCAGCAAATGTGTTGATGATGATGTGATGATCATTAAATGATAAAATCATTCCCCAAACAGAAGGCCTGGGTGAACGGAGAGGTGAGGGCTCTGTCCAGAGCCAAAACAGCTGCTTTTCGGTCAGGTGATTAAGAAGCTTACAGCACAGCCAGAGCAAGACTGAAAGCTGGCATTAAGGAGGCAAAGTGGAGATATCAGCAGAAACTGGAGAGAGACCTCAGCACCAACAACACCAAAGACATGTGGCAGGCCATCAAAAACATCACAGGCTGCAAAAGCAGGAGCTCCCCCATCATGTGAGGCCACATTACCCGATGAACTGAACACCTTTGATGCTCACTTTGATCTCCTCAACAAGGAGGCTGCTGTAAAGTCTACTCCACCTCCAGGATCCACAGCAGATGTGAGGAGAGTCCTGCTGAGAGTGAATATGAGTAAATCAGCTGGGCCTGATAACATCCCTGGCCGTGCACTAAAAACCTGAGCCAATCAGCTACTTGATGTTGTTACTGACATTTTCAACATCTCACTGTCTCAGGAGAGGGTTCCCACCTGCTTCAAGACAGCCACCATCAATCCTGGACCTAAAAAGTCTGCAGTGTCTAGTCTGAACGACCGCCCCCCCCGTGGCTCTCACCCCCATTCTGATGAAGTGCTTTGAGAAACTTGTTCTTCAGCACATAAAGAACAACATCCCAGCCAGCCTGGACCCTCACCAGTTTGCTTTCAGCACCAACAGATCCACAGAGGACGCCGTCTCCACTGCCCTCCACTCAGCCCTCACACACCTTGAGAAAAACAACACCTACATCAGAAAGCTGTTTGTGGATTTCAGCTCAGCGTTCAACACAATCTCCCCGTGAAACTGATCGGCAAACTCAGCACGCTCTGCAACTGGATATTGGACCTCCTCACAAACAGACCCCAGTCAGTTCGGATAGTGCTGAATAGAGCCCCCCAGGGCTGTTTGCTCAGCCCCCTCCTGTTCACGCTGTACACCCACGACTGCCTCCCCCGACATGGAGAGAACTCTGTTGTGAAGACTGCGGATGACAGCACCATCAATGGCCGGATTTCAGAGAGCAGGTCTAGACCATACTCTATGATGCTATTTACAGAAGCCCAACAGTTCCCACCAAGAGCAGCACTAGGCGACAGAGGCAAGGAAAAACTTCCTTTAAGAGGCAGAAACCTCGAGCAGAACCATGGCTCAGGGTGGGCGGCCATCTGCCTCCACCGGTTGGGGTGAAGGAGGGAGAGAGAGAGAGAGAGAGGGCAGGAGAGGAACAGAGAGAAAAAGAGAGAGATGGAAGGAGAGAGAGGGGAGGGAGGCAGCCTACACAATATACACACACAGAGGTACAGACAGTAAAGGTGATGTTGCTATAAACCAGTGGTTCTCAACCGGTGGGGCCCTTGGGGGGCGGCGACACTCTCACGGGGGGGCGCGAGTAGGCATGATGGGAGGGAGGGAAAAAAATCCAAAATCCAAAATTCACAAAAATTCCCCCCATGTTGAAATGCAAGTGTTTGGACCATACGTGTAGGAGCCATGTCCCCCCCACATTTCAAAATCTATGTTTTGTACCCCTCACTTTTTTGGGCGATTTTGGAGTTGGCTCATAGCCAGGCGGTTTGAGTTCATCAATCAATCACACATTCCGCATCAGACATGATTAAACGGTTGAAACGCAGACAAAAATCATGTAGGCCTGTAGAAAACATGCATCAGAAGGCAAATGTGGTGCTGAAAAGTTAAGGGAGAAAAAAAGAGTTGGCTCAAAGCAGGTGCAGCAAAGTGCCTCAATATTACGTTTATTTTGTTCTGTTCTTTTTGTACCTGAAGACAGCAGTGAGGACTCCTGCTGCAGGGGGGGTAGTGACTTGTTACAAGTAACGTCATTTTGCAAAATAAATAAAATAAAAAAGCCTTTTTTAAAACTGTAGTCTACTTTTACTCTTTACTCCAGTATTTTCTGTGGGCCAGTAATCTACTTTTAACTTCACTACATTTTCCCTTTATATCTTCATAATTTCAGCAGTCTGTAATCTGCAATGGGCTTCATTAACCGAAAGAGCCAGGCTGTGTGCACGCAGTTACACAGAAGAGCGACAGGTTTCCTCTGTGGTACAGAGACGGGCACTTATCACAGATATGAATGAGCTGGGCAGATGCAAACATTTAGAAAATCAGCCAAATACCTTTTCAGTTTAAGGCTTTATTGTTCTACTGAAACAACTGAAATCCAGTGAGTCACACCATGGCACTGCTGGCCTGTTGGAAAGCACCTACTTTCACTTTCCATTAACGGCGCATTAAAGTGTATTTAGTCTCTGCAGAGCAAACGTAAACTTCACACTGTAACATCTGAGTCTGATCACTAGATTGATTCTGATATATTAACAGTAGCCTATCCTGTTGTTGAAAAGAGCATCGCTTTCTTTTGATATCAGTCTGTTTTTTTACATTGGCTACTGTGAACAGAATGTCGCCGGTGAAACAAATATTGGCTTTCACTCAGCAGCTACCAGCTGTTATTTATTTAGGAAACAATTATTTTTGAGATGCACAGAGAGAAAATATGGTGGATAAAACAGTCCTGTTGGGTTTCACGCGTGACGCACAGCTTCCTCTGTATGCAGGTTACCTGCTTCAACAACGAGCTGCTCCGTGTTACTGCCACAATAAAGCGGTTTAGTTGGCTACATGTCCATAATAAAAGTGGCTGGGCAGCAAGCTGATATTTTAAATTGATCTTATCAACACATTCATGGAGATTTAAAAAGGAAAATAATTATTAAACAGAAATAGATAAACATAATCAGCCAGCAAAACAAATTGTATTCCCTAGAAATAACTATATTGCAGCTGTTTCTGATGAACAGCAGATAAAATATAATATTACTTATACTATATATAATACACTTTTACATGAGTAGGTTTGTCATTTTTTTCTTTTACTTTTTATGGGAGTAATTATACTTTTTCTTGAGTAAAGATTTTAAGTACTCTACCTGCAACTGGCCAGCCCCACCAATACTAGCACTGACGTGGTGAACATGAGACAGCAGAGATGAGGGCAACAGCACCACAGAGTCAGAGCCAGCAGTTTATGCTTTTTACTACGTCTACAGCTAGTAGACGTAGTAAATTCTAAAACTCACGTAGTAAAAAGACTTCCAACGGCATGTCATCAGAGTTAGCATTGAAAACAGTTCTTTGTTCACAAACATTTGTTGCAGGAAGACTCAGGGCCAAGTGAGACACAGACAGCTACATCAAATATAACATCAGGATAACTAAATACATTGCCCAACTGCAATGAATCAGCTTTGGGGGGGCCCAGCTTGCAAAAGGTTGAGAACCCCTGCTATAAACCATAGATAAGATGCCTGACCATTAAGAGTTTTGTAGGTGAGAGGAAGGATCCTCAATGTCAACAAAACCAAAGAGCTGATCATTTATTTTAAGAAAAAAGAGATACAGACACACACTTCTGTCTACATCAGTGGAGCTGAGGTGAGCAGGTGAACAGTTTCAGGTTCCTGGGAATCAGCGTCACAGAGAATCTGACATGGTCGTCTTACGTCTCCACGCTGGTGAAGAAAGTTAAAGACTGACTGGATTTCTTGAGGAAGCTTAAGAAGGCCAAATTCCCGCGCCAAGTTCTTGTCAGCTTTTACAGAGGAGCAATAGAAAACATGCTGACTGGAAACAACTGGCATGGGATTTGCACGGCTCAGGACCAGAGGGCTCTGCAGCGGGTGATTCAAACTGCTCAGGAGATCATTGGTACCCATCTCCCGAGCATCAGTGATATCGGTGAGGTGAGGTGCCTGCAGAGCCCAAAGGACACTAAAGGACAGTACCCACCCAGCCACAGCCTGTTCACCCTGCTGCCTTCTGGGAAGAGATATAGAAGTTTCTTTTCGCCAAGCTATCAGACTTTTAATTTCTAATTCATCCTCAGCACTGCTCCATTGATGATAGTTTATTTCTGTTTACTATTTACCACAGTAGATAAGACACATGCCTTTTGTGTGAGAGACCCAGATTCAACTCCCCACTGTGACATATCCACCAGTGTGTCCCTGAGCAAGACGCTTAACCCCTAGCTGCTCCAGAGGCATGCTTAGGACAAAAGCATCAGCTAAATGTAAGTAAATAAAAATAATTCACAGGGACACTCGCTGAAATTGTTGCTTTATTAGTTCAATGCCATTTTCACGTACCCTCTGGTACAGCAGTTCCGATCGGTAAAAACAAGCTTCAGACCAAATCAAAATGATTTATTTCATTTGGATTATAGCTGACTTACCTACCCGTACACATCTGGACCCTGCACATTTTCAAAACTTTCTGAAAATGGAAAGAATAATTATTCTAATTTTAGAATTTGCAGGACCTACTTTTTATCTATATTTACTTTGGTAAAGCAATGAATATTAAATACTAAAAATATTAATAGTAAATCTGTAGTCTTCCATCTGCAATAACGGGAACTTACTCTTTTCCTAAGGGAAAATTTTAAAGTACATATTGTTATTCAAAAAGAATAGTACAGATAAGACACAAGTTGATTATAATATTTTGGTCTGGTCAAATCAAAGGATAATGTGTTTTTAATGCAAATCTAACCACCTTACCTTGAAGAACACTACATTTATCTGCTTTTTTTCCAGAAACTAAATTTCATCTTGATTAAGTGTTGCAGATATAGTCAAATTCACCAAATGTGTTCTGTCTCAGAGTGTCTCAGGATGCTTTGGGCTGATTGAGAGTGGCCCGGCCACCTATTCATGGTGACTTTTTTATGGCTGGGCCTGTGGCACCTTCCTGCATTAAGTTTTTAAGGAGGCAGTAAAATATGGCTCTCCGGACTATGGTCCACAATCCCCAAGGTAGATGATCAGTTTTACAGGCTGGCAAATGCCTCTGTGGGAAAGGTTGATGGATTTGGCAGATACAATGGTTTCTTCAAAGACACAGTGGAGCAGAATGAGTGATGGTGCTGCAGCTATTAGCTCGCTGCTTGCTGAGTAGCCCAGCTCTGTTTCCAGCTCAGGAGAGGCTCCTTAAAAAATCCACCACATAAACTGATGCACTACATGGAAATCTTATTACAGTATTTAGATTCAATAATAATTATAACCAGAATCAACTACAGAAATAAAAGTGTTTTTATTTCATTAATAGCATGTTGTGGGTATTCTTGCCATGCTATTTATAGCTCATTGTTTTATTTTATTTTACACTTTTTCCCCATCTTTGCAATTTCATGTCCCATATTCTATTGTTATATTGAGTTGTGTTTCATATTTTTGTTGTATATATTGTTTTTGTTCCCATTCTTCTTCTTCTTTATCATCATCTTCTTCTTCTTCTTCTTCTTCTCTGCTAAAACTGTTTATGCAACAAAAACTGTAAAACTTTGAAATATAAAAATTGGCAGGTGGGCTGCACCCACTACTCACTTATTGACCTCAGAGTTATGCTGTAAAAATCAATTTTACTGTTGTTTGATCAAATAAAACCATGGAGTGTATGCTTTAATATACTGGGTGATTAATTAGGAGTCCAAGCCCAAGGGGGCTGGGGGCCACACATGTAAAGCAGCTTGCAACCCAGTAAAGAGGAATTTTGAAGAATTTAAAAGTTTTTGGATCATCCAAAAAGGATACTGAATGACTTCCTGTAGGTTATAGTCAAAATACAAAGCGATTTCTTATGTCCACATAGGTCTAATCGATTAAGACGAAACTTGGGCCAGTAGATTGCCATACCTGTCAATCGATTCTCACTTATTTTGCCATTCTCTATTGCTGTCCTCCCGTTGAAATATTTTCTCATAAATCTCCCATATTTATAACCTTCTATAAAAAAAAGAAACCTTGCTTAGCGTATTGGAAATGTTTGCTACATTCCCCTACGATAAAGCAGGTTGCAGCAAGTAGAACATTAGCTGTAACAGCGATGGAATAAAAGAAGAAGAAGATAGATCTACAGAGTATTTGACACGCATAAGCTACTAAAAATAGATATGTGTGAACAAAAAATAGAGGGGGGGGGGGGGTCCCTTATTCCCAGCAATTTTGACAGTTACGCATGCCAAACCAAGGCTCTATGCAAAATTAAGTGATATAATTTCTTGGTCTGTCTAATTAACACCAAACTTGGGCCAGTAGTTTCCTGTGCCACACAGAGGTTGTGCAATTTTTTTTTTGCCACCAATCGCTCTTCATTAAAACTAAAAATCTCTGCAAATAGCTATTCAATAGAATGGTCTACACATGGCAAATGCCAAAAATGACACATGTCCACCAACAGTTGTTAAACATGTTTTGGTCTTTAACTCAACTTTTGTCAGGCTACATCAACACTGGGAGGGATCCTTATAGAAAGCAAATGAAAGAAGTAAAATTTCTGCTGATCTTAAGCGGAAGCCCTTTTCACGTTAATATGTCTGAAGCTGATGATACATAGAGCAACTTTTAGAGCAATGTTGTTGGGCAATGTTGCAATCAATGGTAATGAGTAAAGATTACTACCGTAATCCCTAGCCCTGCTGACCCACCCCGGCCCGCCACTATCCATTCAAAACATAGTCGGACTTGCCACCAGCAAGATTACCCAGCGACATTGCTCAAAAAGTTGCCCCGTGTATCATCAGCTTTATACTAAACAGAAGTAATGGTGGAGATATGCATGCTAAGAAAGGCTGCACACTCCCCACCTGGTATGATACTTTATATCACTATACATTGTCTTCATGAAAACGAGACGAGTAAGACGACTTCTGAAGTAGGTCGCAAATACACTTTGGGATTACCCTGTTTGACTACCTTGACTTCCATCTTACGTACTTTATTATCCTGGCTGGGTACAGTCTTAACAATAAGTCCCACGGGCCATTCTGTTCTTTTGACTTGAGAGTCCTTCAGCAGTACTGTGACAACCTTTCAGGTTGCACCACCTATGAGCGCCGCCCATTCATGTAGCCATGCATACTCTTTGTAGGAGGTTTTGGAGCAACCTTTCATTATTTGATGGGCAGTTTTTCTTTCTTGCTTCTGAGGAATTGAACTGAACTGTGTTTGAATTGCAATGAACTGAACTGCTTCTGAATAGAACTGAACTGAACCCTAAGTGGAAATCTAAGTTGTGTTTATTGTTTGTGGAACACTCATTTTTTTAAATACACGTTTGCCTTTGATTGCATATCATTATCGAGTTGTGGTTTTTCATTATTGTTCATTTTCTTGCATTCAATGGGAGGGTCCATAACGTTGTGTATGTATCCTTGTGTGTCCTTTGGTGGGTTAATATATTATTCTGAGATACAATCAAAATATCTAATGTGTCAGGAGAGAAACCTGACTGGCACCCCAAAATAACCTGTAGCCAAACTGTCACAGTACGACATCTCCCACCTGCAGGTTACGTTTTTCAGAATGCCACTTTTCCCTAAGTTGAAGTGTCGTTAAGTATTCCTGCCTCCATCTCCTCTAAAATGCGTCAGCAAGACCTTGAACCCTTTTCCAGTGCTTGTTGGCAAGGTCATTAAAATCAAAGTCTCCTGCAGGTGCAGTGTATCCATCTTCTTTGATATTGAAACCAATGGTCTTGAGTTCATAATAGCAGTGACCTCTGCCATTAGAGTGGCAAGGTCCAGGTACATTTGTTGTCATGGAGGTAAGTCATCAGGTCAGAATCCACTGTGTTGAGATTGAGCTCTTTACAGGCTCCGATGAAATTTGTACCTCGATCCGATCTGATCATTTTAATTGGTCCTCTAATGGCAGTGAAGTGTCTGAGGCCATTGATGAAGCTTGCAGTGGTCATGGTCTCAATGTGCACCACTCTGGTGCTCAGGCAGGTGAATATAATGGCCCACTGCTCTCTGCATGGCCTCCTCTTGTTCTTCGGGATGTCTCTGTCCTTGGGCCGAAAACATCCAACCCCATGTGTGTGAATGGAGGCTCCAAAGAGAATCTTTCTGTTGGCAAGTCTGACATCTTTTGTTCTTTTTCTTTGTATTTTTTTTTGCAAATGAAGCACTTATTGATCACACTAGAAGCAAGAGCACTGTCCAGCAGATCTAACGGCTCCTTCTGTAAAGTGGCGTACTTGATACGCAACTCGTTCATAATAATATCTCACTAACAATGTAGCGACATGCGTCTTGGGAACGACCAGAGGGTGTTTTCATCATAAGACATGTCTGTGTACGATGTATGGCCACCAACTCTCAACAATCCATCTCTATCCAGAAACGGAGTCAACTCCCGCAGTGAGCTTTGTCTTGGGATTTGATTGCCCTGGGAGAGGCCAAACACTATCTGGAGATTGTTTAACACCTTTTGCTTTCTTGATGACTATGGAAACTGCTCGAGTCAATGACTTCCAACTGGAGAACCTCTCAAACCGATGAGATCCAAGCAGACTTTCTGACACTTTTGTACTGAAGTTTGTCACCTCAGGGTGAATCTCTTCATCTATATTAGGACATACTAGCTCAAATTTGTCTCTCTACTCTTACTGAGGTTTTTTCCGGAAAACCAGTTGGTGCTTTTGAGTGCTGCAGCAGCCACTGGTCGGGTTACATAGTCTGCAGGATTTCCTTCAGTGTTAATAAAATTCCACTGGTGGGGATGAGAAGACTTCCTAATCCACGTGAGTCTGTCGGAGACACGGACATAAAATCGTTGTGAGGTGTTATGGATGTAGCCTAACACAATTTTGTTGTCTGTGTAGTGTTTCACTGAATGAATGTCAATGTCCATTTCTTCTTTGATGACTGCTATCTCAACTGCCAAGACAGCAGCACAAAGTTCAAGACGAGGGACTGTGTGAGCTGGACGTGGAGCTAGCTTGGATTTTGTCTCTCTCTGTTATGTGTTTTTGTACCCAAGGAAACAGGGATGCAAGGTCTTGGAATCTGGAGCTGCTCTAATACTCTCATGGAGTCTGTCCAGAGCGTCCACTGCTCCTGTTTCACTGTTGGAAGTGGGACCCAATCAAGCTGTTCAACAGCTAGTTCTCTCATTATGCTCCTTCCTCCCACTGTGACTGGTGCTACAAACCCCAAGGGGTCGAAGCAAACTGTTCACTGTAGAGAGAATGCCTCTTTTGGATAAAGGCTTCTCCTCTCTGGACACACAGAAGGCAAAACTGTCTGTCTCGAGGTTCCAGCTGAGACCTGGACTCCTTTGAAGAGGTAATGGTTCCACTGACACATCTATGTCCTTCAGATCCTTAGCTAGGTCCACCTCAGGGAATGCCTGCATAACGCTGCTTCTAAGAAATGAGAAAGTTTTGCTAACAATCCTTTATACAGGTATTAAATGGTTATTCTAAGCGAGACAAGATGATTCATGACTCATTGTATTTAAATGTAGTTAACATTTAGCTCAGTTTCACAAATGAATGGATCAATGCAGCCATGAATGTTATGAATACAGCGATAAATGATTGAGGAACTGTGTAATCAGATTAAGTGGAAAACTTTTCCATTGACCAGTACAGCCACAGAGAACATATTAAATATGAGAAGATGCTAAATCATCTTTAGTAATAACACATAGTATCAACCTATAAAATCACAGGAAAAATATGTGGTTCAGATTGCCAGTGAAGGTGCACTGGAAGGATGGAGGGAGGAGCTGTTCAATTCTTTGTGTGTGTGGATTAATACAGCATATATGGATGCTTTGTCTCACGTGCAGTTCAGCCAGCCTGTTCCTCTTGTTCAGTTCCCAAGAGCTTGGGCTTCCTTGGCCATAGTTTGGCTTGAGTAGATTGTCTCTCTCAGAAGGTGAATCACATCTCGTGCACCCACTTGGCTGGGTGTGCTGCAGTGTCTGCCTTCTGAGTTTGGCAAACTTAAACTTCATTCCAGTAATCTTTGTTGTGTAAGGAGCGTCACCCCAGATCTATTTTGACTTAATTATTTTCTTTATTATAATTTCTTTCTTAAGAATTAATGTTTGTTACTAATTGTACTCTCCCCTAATTGAAAACTTGCTACCACAGTTGCTGAAATAATAATATAAACATCCACTTTGCAATAAGTAGCCTATGTAATAGACTATTATTAATACACACACACACACACACACACACACACTGTGGGGCGGCTGTGGGTTGGCCGTTAATCGGAAGGTCTGCGGTTCAATCCCGGCTACTCCGGGCGGCGTGTCGAAGTATCCTTGGGCAAGATACTGAACCCCAAAATGCCCCTGGCGGCTGTTCCGCCAGTGTATGAATGTGTGTGAATGTTAGTTTCTGTTTGAGCACGAAAAGACAAGAAAGGCGCTATACAAATACGGAGCATTTACGTTTACATTCACACACAAATGAGAAAGTCAAATAAAATCAATATGCCAGCATTTCAGTGTACATCGCACCATGTTACATCTTCTTTCTGGATTAGTGGAAATGTGTAACTAGTTATGGTTAGTTCAGTTCCTGCATCACAATTGACATGTTGAAATTAATCAAACATGGTATATCAATTAATTTAAATTTGAATTGACAAGTTGGTTTCTTTTGTTCCTTTTTCCCTGTGTGGGTTCTTAATGAAATCCAGATATCATCCTGAGGGTGGATTATAGCATAAATTGTCCCATTGTCACGTAACTTTTATTGACGTCCTCTCTGATTCCTGGCAGGGTTATCACACCTGTAGGGTTCGGGTTAGTCGTAAAATGTGGCAATTGTGACTTAACTTCTCTTGATGTAATCCCTTGAGTCCTGGCATGGTTTGATTATACTCAGAATAAAGTGAAGACAGGACGTTTTTCTTCAGGTCCTGACAGAGCTTGTTTGTAAGTCAGAGGCCAGATGCAGGCTGTTTAGGAGAGGGCATCAGTTTTGTGTGAAATATTTAAATTGTTCACCATCATCATATTTCCTACAATTCCATCCATCTTTCTGCCTCACTAGTGTCACTTGTAACAATGTAACAAATGTGTACATAGAGAATAGCAGTAATCACTATACTATTACTTTGAAAACTTTTGTACGTTTATGTGTCCTTTTACTAGAAATAATTACTGGAGTAATGTTTCACATCTTGACATCACATTTGTTTCACACTGCACTTTCCATATAGTGACAATTACTGTAGTTAGTGTGCTTCATGTAACACGTTACCCACCTACCAAAAGTAGTCCTAATATATCAGGCTTGTCACAATGGGCTTGCCGGGGCAATGGGGATTGAACCCAAATACAGACAGAATAGGCAGGTAAAGTAAAGTTCAGAGATTTTTGTCAATAAGGCGTTTACAAACAGGTAAAGGCAGCAAGTAGCCTGGGAACTGAAGAACGGGGTGCTGCAGAAGACCTCATGCAGACAACCTGAGGGCTGGGAGGAGCAGAAGACTTCAGGGGGATAACCTGGGTGCTGGAAGGAGAGCTCAGGTGGGTGACGTGGAAGTAGGACTGAAGCCCAGTTGGAGACCTAAAATTGATGGCCTGGAGGCAGGACTGCCGATGAAACACAAGGAGCAGGGATTTACCCGTCCACCGACTGGACACCAGAAGCAGAAGTTGGCCGGGCCGCCGATGAAACACCAGGAGCGGGAAAGGGACAGAGAGCAATGTAGAAGGCTGGTGTGGGTGGTGGGCACAGTGTGGTTGATAAGAGGGACTTGGGAGCAAACTGTGACGAGGCTACAAACCTGTACCTCTGATCCTGTCCTTATGTGTCCTTATTATGTCCTATTTCTCCGTAGCGGGTCGGTCTGGCAGGAATTATCCCTTTGCAGTTAAGTGGACTGAATGCCACAGTTACAGATTACAGTTTACTCCAACATCTCAAATGTGTAGTTATGGGAACAGCGACAAAAAGTGCAAAAAAATAATAAATAATTTTTTTCATGTTAAACAGCATGACTGTCATGCCGTAGCAGCAGCTTTCGGTATATGCACACAACTGCTATGTTAAGTTCATACTCCTTGTCATTCGACCAATGCAAACCATTTCAAGATACAATCGCCACAGCGGGTACAATCAGCGCTTCTGTCAGACCAGCCAGTATAAGCAAAAATGGTCTTATTACAAATTCAAAGGTCCAGACGATCCAATCCAGTAAAAACATTAAGTCCAAAACACATTATTCCATCAATAAATCCCCAGGGACGGCTGCTGCATCGTTTCAGATTTGCCAGCAGATGTGGCTACTTTGTCATCATAACCGTAATGACTCCAATTTGGATGTAAACAAATGCGATATCTTGTATTAAAAATTAGCCACTGAACTCTGATCTTTCGATTGACAGCTAATTTGACCCAATAAGAGCTCACATGACCCTTTCACAGACTACAATAGCCAACAAGAGCCCGTGCTGTAAGGAAAGGCCAGCCCCTATTATTTAGTGGGTAGGCTGAGCCAATTTCAACCAATTGTGCCGATGACTTACACGTCGTGTAGTTAATAAAATTCTGAAAATAACGATATCCAGCTTTAAGTAGGAAGTTCATGATAATATGGAGCAATGCAGCAGCAGCTTGCCGCCAAGGGGCGGTGCTGTTTTTGAAAAAATACGCTAAGACATACCCTTAGAAAAACCTGTGTAAAGTAGTCAATTTTCATGGTATTGGTATAAAATTTAAACTTAGACCTTGCTTTGTGCCCCTGTTTTTGCCTCCTCAATTTTGGAGTTTCAACCCCTTTCTTAAGCTTCAGGCCTATTCAAGTAAAGCAAAATAATGAAATATATTATTATTTTAAGGAGTTTGTGATGTTTTGTGTTGTAATAACAGCTAGTGTACAGATTTACCCTTCACTGTCAAAATAGTGCTGCGTTATTGGCATTTATAGGTGAGCAAACAACCTTTTTGAGACTATTTTCCATGTTTGGTTTTAAGTAGCCTAATTAATATTTTTTAACCAAATTATCCCTACCAGATCCCGACAATCAGTATTAAATACTCCAACATTGCTCCAGAGTGTGCACAATAGACACAGCACATTCTGCGGAATGTGAGAATGCCAATTCAACAGACTAACATTCAAAAGAACAGTAAAGGAACATAACATTGAAAAAACTTACTTTTAAGTATAAATGATCCATCCTTGAGCTTCAGTTTTGAAGCGAATCCTTCTTTAAACGTTACTCCTCTTTATTAAGAAAGCAGTCGGAATTATAATGGTTACAACACACATGAAATTTTCCAGGAACGAAGGAAAGGGTCAAGAACATACTTGCTGAAAAGGAGTTATGTGAATCTGCACTGGATTGCTCTTCCTCAAGACCGGATGTGTGTCTCAGTTAAATAAAACTGAACTGCAAAACTGAATTTTGAATTGTAAGAACTGAATGTGAAAGTGTAAGTAAGTTGAATATTCAGTGAGGATCAAACAGTTTCAGAGCAAGTGAATTCAATTTCATAATATTTCTATTACCGATTCAGTTTTTCAGTTTTTGAGCAATTCAAATTGAAATAAAAATGAATCAAATTCAGTTTCTACCCTACTACTACTACTACTGTTTCCAGAACTAAGCTACAAAACAAGAGGAAGCCTCTTGACAGGGCTCCGCCTTTCCCAAAAGAAAGACCTTCTTATCTCCAATGCAGACTCTAGCTGTCTGTCCAGATTCCAGTGCTTCAACCGACCTGCAGAGCATCAGAAGCCGCACAGAAGATGGGAAGGCCTACTTCAAGACAGCTCTGAGAGAAATTGGCTACAAAGCTCGCTTCAAGTTCACCACCTACCACGTGGTGTCTGCTAATAAGAAGAAATAGAGAGAAAGAGAAAGGGGATTAATATGGGCACCACTCTTGCCCAAGGAAGCAACAGTGAAAGTAGAAAGAAATACAGTTATTGCATTACATTAGCAGTACATATGTACATATGAGATGTGATTTGTGTGAAATGGTGACCGGCTTGCTGTATCATCTGGAAGGTAAATGTAAAGCAGCTGCTGCCATCTTTAGCTACTTCAACATCTTGCCGAGCAGCCTCTGTTAATGATTGGGCTGAATGACTTTTGTAATACCAGAGTGTTTTTTGGAAAAGTTCAACAGATTCACTTGGGTGGCAACAATGCAGTGACATTTGGAAAAACTGAATAGTTTATGTGCTGATATTACCTCTAATTACAACTGCCGTGTGTTTGGTTTGATTAAAACTTAAAGTGGATTGAATGAGTTTTGTAAAAACCCTCTTCATCTGCAACAGCACTGTCAAGTCTCTGTGGCACAGGCTGGACTGATGGTAATCATTGTCAGTCACATCACTACTTTCAGCCATTTCAAAAGCTTAGTGATAGCAGCTTTGTGAGGGTTTGAACTAAATGATCAGTAACGCACTCACAATGGCAACGCTAACATGCTAATGTTAAGCAGGTGTACTGTTTACCATGGTCACCACCTTAATTTAGCATGCTACCATTTCGTAGTTAATGCTTGACGCTTCGGGAGGGGAGGTAGGCTTTATAGGGCCATCACTGCTTTTCATACCAAATAATGAAAAGGAAAAAAATTTACCTCATCACTCAATGAGAAATGTGGGCCTCTGTCTACATAATTTCTTTGTCATTGCTTGGAAACACTGCTATAGGAGGGTGTTTCCTACATCAAAGGAGACAAAAAGGAGAAATCTACTTCACAAAGGTCTGTCATTGGGAAGGACACCATCATGATGATAGACAGCGAGGATACACAGCTTTAATGCACAACAGAAATTATGAGAGGCAGCTATTTGAATGCACTATCAGGAAGCGTGCTCCAGTAGCCAACACTGCAGAATCGTTGAGAATAGCCGATCTGACATCAAATTCACACAGTAATTGCGCATAGGCGTACAAAACACATGACAGCATCCCATAGACTATGATACGTAAAAAAACCCCATCCCTGTCCAGATCAATCATGTTACGCATTATTAGTGACAGAAGATAAAGTCAGATGTACTGACGCACAAACATTTAAACTTGCTGACAGGACATTCAATTTTAGTTAAATTTTATACTGTATATTTCTCATTCATTGCAGCACCTAAAATGCTAATGGTCATCCTACAGAGACTGATTGAAAAGCCTTGTAAGGTTCTGTTTATTGTAGGTTTTTACAGAAAGCCTATTCACCGCTTTGAAATGTGTTTTATATTTTTTATTTGCTCCCGGGTCCGTTTCACACAGCCTGTCGCAGCCGTTAAAATAAAGGGGTTTCATTTTTCTTAGGTGAATATGACTATTATGAGCATATAGTTCGGTAGGCCTACTAAAATTAATTTTAATATGAACGTAGGCTATTTATTTTAGGTTAGTAGCTATCTTGTAGGCTATCACATAGACTGGTCATGTAGCCCCACCTTTTGCTTTAGTCATCCCCGCTATGGATGACTCTGATTGGTCATCTGCTGCTACACTCATGTCTGGATTGAGACTTACAGAGTTGATAACCAGCTACGTGTGGCGCTAATCCCAATCACAATTGTTAGTGAAGCCAGATAACGAAAACACATCCTGGGTATGTTGAACTTGCTTTGTGGTACAAGGCCCATTTGCTGCAGAAGGTGACTAAAAGCTCTAAAAAAGCTTGTAAGTAGGCCTTGACTTAAGATATTATGTCACAAGTCGAAAGTTAAAGACTGACTGTATTTCTTGAGGAAGCTTAAGAAGGCCAAATTCCCACGGCAAGTTCTTGTCAGCTTTTACAGAGGAGCAATAGAAAGCATCCTGACTGGAAACAACTGGTATGGGATGTGCACGGCCCAGGACCGGAGGGCTCTGCAGCGGGTGATTCAAACTGCTCAGGAGATCATTGGTACCCATCTCCCGAGCATCAGTGATATCGGTGAGGTGAGGTGCCTGCAGAGCCCAAAGGACACTAAAGGACAGTACCCACCCAGCCACAGCCTGTTCACCCTGCTGCCTTCTGGGAAGAGATATAGAAGTTTCTGCTGCCGCACCACCAGACTGCAGAGCAGCTTTTTCCCCCAAGCTGTGAGACTCTTAAACTTTAATTCATCCTCAGCACTGCTCCAGTGATGATAGTTTATTTCTGTTTACCATTTTTCATAATTGCTTCTATATCAGTGCGTATTGTCAGCTCTCAACCTACCTACCTACCTAACTGGTTTATCAAGATCAATGTTCATTGACATTGTACATAGTAAACAGCCAGTGATTCTCCCTTAAGGCAACACTGGATCCAGCATCTTGTCTGTAGAGCTGCAGGAAGTGAACAAACAGTCCAATCAGGACTGATCAGTCGCATGCCAGCAGTCAACAGGTCAACAAGACTGATTTGTGTGGGTGTATGCCTGTACGGTCAGGATGTGCTTCTCTGCAAATCACCCTCTTACTGGGCAGCAATCTGAGGCATGAAGTTGTGGGGAAATCACAGAATAGCCTGTTAAAAATTGTGCGGAGATGGAGGCCAGCATTGTGACACTATTATCTTTCCATTTGACATGAGATGTGCCACATTATTCATGACGAATGAATAGATGGAAGATCCCAAAGGCCTGGGTGAGTGGAGTCGGGCAAATAAAACAATAGATTAGTATTTACTGTTTGCAGTTGCTGTAGAAGCGCTGCCTGGAGATTACTCACAGACTGAGATACAGTCGTGATATGCCATTTCTTTAGGAATTATTAGACTGTGTAGATGTGCAGATTTTCATAGAAATAACATCAATTGTTAACATCTGTCTCATCCCTGCTTTATTTTGCACAAACACATTTGCAAATGAAATTCGAACGCCTCAGAAATCAGCCACAATCCATTGCAACTCTGAATGCATTATAGTCCCGTCCCACTGGCAAACAGCTGCTTGGCTGTTCTCTCACAGGAAGCTTGATTTCGATAAACACAGCAGATAAACATGCACAGTATTCAGTAATCACTGGAATAATAACAGTGCTCAGCTAGAATGCATGAGAGGTTAGTAATGTGTGTGATGCACCTTTAGGAGCTGCGGCTCGATGGAGAGATGGACGAGTGCTGTAGCAGCCGGTTGTGGCCTGTAGGGTCTCTTCACAGACCGGGGTGGGTGGGTCGATGCTCAGAAGCCAGACCCAATAGGGGTCCCTAATGGGGCCTGTATTGATCCTAGCATGGTGTTCACCCCATGGCTCTAATGGAAAAGACCAGAGAAACAAAGGAAAAAGTGCTCTCCACTCTCAGAATTTGGATCACACATTGGGGCAGAAGTGTTCACTTTGTCATGCCCTTCAGTTAGCCAAAACTGTTCTGAAGGATGTTTATTTGAGCAGTTGAAAGCAGAGTTTTTGTTCAGGGGTGAGCCAATACAGTAAAAGAGGAGCTGAGGAGGCGCATGCTGGAAATCCAGACTGCCCTTAAGTGCTTCACTCCCCTTTTGAAGAAGTGCTCACCAGCTATACAGCCTATATGTCCCTTACTGACGTTGATGTGGTATACTGAATGTCACTAAGTTTTGGGCTATGTTTGCGTATTAAGTGTGGTAAATGTAGTGTTGTAATCTAGACCACCCAAACATACAGAGCAATAGGGATGAGGATCGTTAATTTTTTTTAATATCGATACCCTTATTGAGACTGCTTAACGACCCGAGTCTTTATCGATACCACTGTCGATGCTTTACTATTATTTGGTGACAGTTATTTGGTAAGAACAGACCCAACGGGCCTGAGGACAATATTCAATGTGCAATAACATTGTTATATATTGAAATTACATATCACTTGCGATAAATAAACATAAATTGAAGTGTGCACATTAGTTGCCTGGTTTTTAATTTAATATTTTAAATACATCTAAATGTTGTTTCTAGAGCAGCAACATTAATCTTTACAACAGCAAACTCACTATATATAAACTCAATATGTGACATCACAACAGTGAGTGACGTTCAGAAAGAATGAATCTGCTGTTATTCACCGCCTGCAGGTAAGGTTACCTGGGAGAAGGAGGAACAGCTGAGTTTACAACAATGTGCCAGATTTTAAGACTACAGACCAGTCTGTGCTCCAGACAGACAGCTTTCTATTTAGCTTGTTTGTAACATTTGGCTAATGCCAAGCTAACGTTAGCTGTGCTTGTATAAAACGTACTGGATGACTGGAGGACAGAGCTCTTTAAATGGACCCTTCTACATGTTTAGGTGTGCTGATACAGTAATGTATTTTTACTCGTGATGTTTTATTGCACGTACTTACAGTAACGAGCGTAGCTGTCGGCAACTCGAGTAGTTTGAAGCTAACTTAGCTTCACCGTCTCCACGGCGACGGAGCGGCCTCTCTCTGCTGCCGCTGTGTGTGTGTGTGTGTGTGTGTGCTGATGAGAAACAGTCCTGACAAAAACAGTGATGACAAAAAACCTTAGTTTTCTTATTCATCGCGTTTCAAGTTAAACCACATTCGACACTCGAGACATAACGTTACATTATAGCACCCGGTCCACTAGTCTCGATAGCCGTATCGATACGCTCGGACCTTGATTTCTGGGTTTTGAGAAAGTTTGGAACCAGGTCCACTGGCGACCTGTCCAGGGTGTACCCCGCCTTGCGCCCGATGTCTGCTGGGATTGGCTCCAGCCCCCCCGCGACCCTGTATGCAGGATAAGCGGTTGACGATGGATGGAACCGGGTCCTTTTAGATCCCCATCCCTACAGAGCAACTAAGTTAATGTACATTTTTCATAGAAGTGGAGTCGTCTCTTCTCTCTGCTGTCACATCTCTTGGCTAGCGCTCTCACCCAAATGAGGGAGCGCTTCCACGGCTGTATGCAGCTGACATTGGCTAACGGTGAACCCAACTTACACATTGGCTACTTACAAAGGTTTTGCTGACATATCCTCCTACATTCACGTCCATGTGAAGGGGAGCGCGAAGGGGTGACAGCCGTTAACTGCAACAGCATTTTTTAATTAGCAATGTCACATTTTTGGATGCATTTGAAACTGTCGGTTTTACATCCAGTGAAAGTTAGGATGGTAACACATACCTCACATTTTCCCACAGTTTTGGTCTTGAAATAAGATATTTTATTTCAAGTTAGAGTCAGAGTTGACAGGTGTGGTGAGATTGCTAGGTCAGAGAAAGAGAGACCACAGGTCAAGACTAGGTCAAGCAAGTGGCCATAGTCACAGTGGCCCTCATTTATGAAAAGTGCGTACACCAAATTTCCAGCGTACACCCAAAACCACGGTGACTTAGAGAGATTTATCAATATGGACGTTGGTGTATGGCACGCTCAAATCCTACGCCAGCTCAGGAGGTGGTGTACATGTACGCAAGGTTTGAGTTAGTGTGGAAATGCACAGAAAAACAATTCCTAACACCACAAAACGCACTGACAAACTAAAAGATATATAAAGATATATTATGACCCACTGTAAAAAAAACAACATAGTAATTATAAACTTAAGTGTTTATTTTTGTGCAACATGGACTTCAATGTTTAATTTGTGTGACTTTACTAAGGCATTTGTACGTTATTTGGGGTTGCTTTTATTTCAGTGTATATCCAAACAAAAATAGGCTGTGACACAAATTCAAGTTGCAGGTCAAACTGACTATATTATTGCCTAAAAACAGAAAAATGCACGCTGCAGATTCACGGAACCAGCCACAAGTCAGCACCCAAATGCGCATTCAAAATGCCATCTAAGGTTGTTTTTTTTTTCCCGCAGTGTTTTGCTTTTCTCGACATTTTGAAGAGAATAATAAAATGTTTCTAAAGCAACACGAGATTGGTTTGTTTATGTTTTTCTTGCTCAGCGTTTGACTAATATCTTGCATTAAACAAAATGTAAGCATCATCCCTTGATATCGCAATAGTAGGAATTGTAGCCGCTTCAACGCAAAAACTATAACTGCACTTAAACAGAATGATGGATGACTGTTAGGATAAATCTGTACTCAGGCCTCAGCTATGCCCAGTGGAGCCTGTGCGCTTTACCTGACGTTTCAGGGTTAGGTCCGGCAGGTGCGCCCAGACTGCGTTCAATAATGAAAGGCTTTCAATGAACAAAAAATAATTCAGACTGACAAAATAATAAAAATGACATTCTTCTTCTTTTAAATAATAAAAATAATAATAATAACAACATTCTTCTTCTAAATAACAATAAGCGTCATTAATAATAAAAATCATAATAAGAAGAAGATTAGAAATTGTCATGCAATTATTAATGTGAGCCGGTGGGCCTCCCCCAGTCTGACTCTGGCTCCTCTTCAGAGCCGAGACGCGCCTCTTTGTGACGATCTTTGTATCGGACCACGTTTTTTCCCCCTACAATAAAGAACAATACAACGCATGCTTAACTTGATAAATATTGGTCTATATTAAGCAATAAAACATTCTTACCTCTGCTGGAGTGCGCTTCTCAACCCCCACACTATTAACAGAAGTCGTAATTTGGGTCCATATTTTGTTTTTGTGGGCGCCTTTAATCCCACTCTTTAAACTCCCAAATAAAACAATTTTATTTCTTTCCACTGGTGATGGTGTTAATTCTCCGTCTGACAAGTTCTTTGCCATCTTCCGTGTGTCCATGGCGTAAAATGAGGGCGTGGGGGAAGCGGAAACTTGAATATATAGGGGTGTGTTATTCTAATGACGATCGTTTTCAGCCGCGGCATTTATCAAGGGCAGGTATTGCGTGCACCTGGATTTCAAAGGTACGCACAGCTTCATAAATCACACGGTGAGAGGAGTGTAAGCATAATCTTACGCCAACATATACGGCCGTTTCTACGCAAGAATGATAAATGAGGGCCATTGTGCTAAGTGGCAGGGGATAGAGAAGAGGAAGGCTTAATGAGGATAATGTTAGTATGATTTGTAAATGACTAGGGTTGTGGAGTAAATGGTTATCCATACTGTGGGGATGTTCAAAGACCTGACGTCATTTCTTTTTGCCTTTATTAGATAGTGACAGCTGCAGAGAAAGACAGGAAAAGCAGAAGAGACATGCAGCAAAGGGCGGTGGGTTTGAATCAAACCCAGGCCACTGCGGTAAAGAATCAGCCCTAATGGTGCCACAAACGTGAACAGTTTTGATGTCATAACTCTTGCTAAGTCATTGAAAGCTATAGTAGACGGTAGTCATGTTAGTGAGATCTACATTAGGACTCCAGTGAGTCGAACCGAAGTTATGTCATCATGAAATACAATAGCAGTGATAACAATGTGAGCCATAAAAGAAAACTAGTGATGTCACTGAGATCTACAGTAGGACCTTTTGTGATGACCTGTGAGCTACAGTAGAAATGGAGTTATATCATTGAAAGCCACAGTGGCTACTAGTGATGTCATTGAGAGCTACAGTAGAAATATAGAGAACACATTTGCAAGGGAGACCCTGTGAATGCTCTGTTTCTCCACGATCGCAGGGAAGTTATTGTTGTGTTGCCTTGCAATGAATTACTGAAAGAAAGTCCCTGGATGTGTGCTCCTTGTTCAGTATACAACACAGCGCATAGTTATACCCACTAAATATGCACTATGCATGCACCCTAACAAAGGGTGAAGATGGAATTCTCTGTCTCCATGAGGACTGATTAAGTTTACAGAGATCATATACAGTATATCCAGGAATAATGTGCAATGACATAACTTTCACAATTCTAAGGAAAAGGGGTTTTGTCAGGCTTGGGCCCCGACAGGATTTCTTTTGTTACCATTTCTGCTTGAACTTTAGAATGGCAACTGTCTTGGGTACATTTGGAAAAAGTCTGCTAAGTAAAAAAAAGGAAATATAATTTATTTATACAACAGATAACTAAAAGACATAAATTGGAGACAAAAGACATAAGTAATAAATAAAATAGAGATCAAATTCACTAATAAATAAAACTTGTGTATTGTTGGATTTTATAACTATCCTCTTCCATGTGTCATCCTCAGCTTCAAAGAATGCATTTTTCTATCCTGTCAACATTCAGCTGCGAAACGTACTTTTCTTTTGATAGATGTCTCCCTTTGTCATAATTTATTGCAGCTATCATTACTGCAGATTCACTGATTACCAAATTAACCTTCAGATCACTATTCAACTGTAATTGTTAACAAGAAATGTTTGCCGGCAATTGCTCATTCTATTTCAGCCACTGGTGCAGCTGTCAGCTGCTGTGCACATCTGCAGGTCTAAATTGAGTCTATGGAGGAGAGAACACGCAGCAGCCAGCACAGAGAGGCTTTCCAATACAAAAAGGATACTCTGCATTATAGCGCAAACTTTTCCACATCCTGCCGAGTTTGACCAGATCACTCAGCTGTGATTTATAGCAAAGCTCAACTAAATGCATGATAAAATGATTGCCTGAACATTAAAGTGCTGTTCTGCTGATGTTTAGTGAGTCGACTCAGGAAGCAGAAGTTTTGCTTTCTTCTTTCCTAAACCAATAAAGACTCAGTCAACATTACTGCAAGGCAGGCAATAATTCATTTCACCTTTATACTTGGAATATCCATGTGGAATGATTTTAAAGCATGAAATAACTGGATTAGAGGATGTCTTCCATCAAGTTTCGCCCTAGTTTGACCATCACAAAACCGGTGATGTTTTTCCACCTGCTATCTCTCACAAAATGTCAGTGGTATCCGTGTTCTTTGAGAATAAGGTTTTGGCTTTTACAATTTGTGCTTTAATTTGCACATTTTTATTTACCTTGACCTGATGGTCTGTGAGTTATCTCATTTGTTTCTCAGTCCTGCTGCATAAGATTTACTTTTATATGAGGAAACACTCAGTACCAATGCAGGAAGTGTGCAATGCAGACAATGTGTGAAAGGTCTTCAAGGGTTTGCAAGGGAGTAACGATGGTACAGACACTGAGGGGGTACAAATGAAAGCCCTCCCCCACAATAAAAAATTTCCCTCGAAAATTAGATTTTTATACACACAATTTGCACATTGAGAACATATTTTTGGACGTCTACATCGACCATTTAAATTCACATTTAAACTAGTAGTCTGTGATTTCTCTGAGATAGTCGAGAGGTTCCAACTGCAGACCTCCTCTGTCAGGCCGGTCAGGACAGGAAATACAAGGAAAAACTGCAAAATAAATGCGTGCGATTTGACAGGAAACGCATTCAAAAATTATAAAGTTTAATCACGTAGACATTACTCGTTACACATTGTAACGAGAAACTAGCAGGCTAATTCCTTAAATATAGCATATTGATTTGAGCCTATTCTACATAGCTCTCAACGTGCTAATGTAGCAACAAAGCCCACTGTATATCGCTTCAATCATTCAACTAGTAACAGTATCTTTTTTTACAGGCACTATTTATTTATTCTGTCAAAATATGATGTTAACTCTGTCCATACAGCCACATCCATTCACAGAAAAACATCGTCGTTGATTAAGAGTGTAACTTAGCCTCTCTTCCAGTCATCCTAAAAGAAACACACACACACTTCTCATTCATAATTTATCTTTGAAGAGTAATATACTATGGCATTTTACTGCAATCAGCTGAATTTAATAGGAAAAACAGACAACTGTGGAAACTGGACTACAATTTGAGCTTCGTGGGAGTCTGTAGTATAGGACGTTACCGGCGAGGTTTAACAAATAAATAATAGAAGCCTGGACAGAGACTTCATTGCTCATTACGTGGTCAGCACTTTCTCTCACACACAGCAGCCCACTACTTGCCCCAGATGTGTGTGAGACTGCAACAAAGTTGAAGTTTTAAAAGCCTGAAACAAACCAACAAAGACTACTGCTCAAGGAGAGACCGCAAACCCGCCCTTCATGGTATCATATTAATAATTAATCATGTCGTAATGACATTCATGCAGTGCGCAGCATAGTTTGTTTGGAAAACGTCTTTGTGTTTATCTTATTAATATAATGTACATTTGTCATTAAAAATAATGCTTGTTGGTAAATGAATTATGACCCCCACAGATGCATGATTAAGAGCTCAGACCGTAACTAGAATCCTGCTGGACTATGTCGACTATCAAACTGTACAATCTGTAAAAATGAACACACATGCAATACAACATGTATACCTGTATCGATAATTTTGTAAATATCCACTTTTTAAAAATGAATGGAGATAATAGCCTACTGTAATAATACTGTTACTTTATTCACTGTACACACACAGATTACACAGTTAGAAAAGGAGTTGGCAGCAGATGATTTGCATTATCCAAAACGTTTTTAAAAAAGTCTGAATGCATGGGTCTTGGCATGTTATATCAAAATATCAACCACTATGAGTATTTGTATCTAAATCACGCAAATTAGGATGCCAACAGTGGCTGTGGTGAGGAGTAGTATCTTTATGTGGGTAACTGTTTAAATAACCCTGTGTCAAACATCTCACTGCTCCAAAACAGCTGATTCAAGTTATCAATTGGTTATGAATCCTGAAGTTGCTTCAATCAGCTGTGTTGAAGCAGGGAGAGATTAAATCATGCAGGACAGGGGGTAACTTTCTCCAGGAAATGGTTGGGAAACACTGTCGTAGTACATAAACTTCAATTCAACTAAGATCAATTCATACAGCCAGCAAAGTCTTTGCACACTGTTTAACGTTAAGGGTGAAAAGCTACACCGAACGGTCTAAACCATATAGATTTTTATTTTATCATCTTTTGGACAAATAACTAACCTGAGCGTCGTCGACATGTTAAGACAAATGCAAACCTATGCCCTTGCAAAATGTTTTAAAAAAACGAACACACTGTTGCTACATACAGTCTATGAGTAGCTCATGTTATCCAAAGGAAAAAAAAGCTAATCCTGCTACTTAAGGAGCTAACGCTAGCCACCATTGGCGTAGCCGAACGTTACCTATGTAGAACGATAAATAACCTAACTTACACACGTGTAACATTCTGTAATTTGTGTGATGTAGATGTACAATATTGACAGCGGTAGCTATTGACGGCGAACATATACCAAGAGCAATGCATTCAGACTTTACTCAATGTTTTGGATAATGCTAACCAGTCACCTACCGCTGTCGCGAAACAACCGAGAACGTATCACTTTACGTCCTGTGGGGACGTAAAAAACTGACTGCGGTTGGACCCCTCTCGATATAGTGGCTGCCCCTCCATTTGTTTTGGTCAGTTTCTACTGTTTGCTGACTTTAAATACACATATTAATTAGACACTAGCTTTGTGACTAGATATCATTATTTTACCAGAAGAACAGCTCCATTTTGAGAAACGTGAATTTAGCGAAGCCAGCGGCCATAGTTAAGTGCATCCCTGGGGCCAGAGCGGGCGACATTGAGTCTTATTTGAAACTGCTGGCTAAGGATAAACGTAAATACAGTAAGATTGTTATTCACGTCGGCGGTAATGACTCCCGGTTACGCCAATCGGAGGTCACTAAGATTAATGTTGAGTCGGTGTGTACATATGCAAAAACAATGTTGGACACCGTAGTTTTCTCTGGACCCCTGCCAAATCTGACCAGTGATGACATGTATAGCCGCATGTCGTCATTCCGCCTCTGGTTGTCGAGGTGGTGTCCAGCAAACGATGTGGGCTTTGTTGATCATTGGCAGACTTTCTGGGGAAGACCTGGTCTGATTCGGAGAGACGGCATCCATCCCACTTGGGAAGGAGCAGCTCTCAT
>NC_060159.1:2133082-2173245 GCF_021292245.1 Micropterus dolomieu | reverse complement strand
TTACGATTGTTACCATTAACACTATATATCACTATATATACTAAATATCTGTACCATTTTTCATTTAGTCTATAGCAACATTACCTTCACTGTCTGTACCTCTGTGTGTATATTGTGTAGGCTCTCTCTCTCTCTCTCTCTCTCTCTCTCTCTCTCTCACCCCAACCGGTCGAGGCAGATGGCCGCCCACCCTGAGCCATGGTTCTGCTCGAGGTCTCTGCCTCTTAAAAGGAAGTTTTTCCTTGCCTCTGTCGCCTAGTGCTTGCTCTTGGTGGGAACTGTTGGGCTTTCTTTAAATATCATCACAGAGTACGGTCTAGACCTGCTCTTTTATGAAAAGCGCTGTGAGATAACTGTTGTTGTGATTTGGCGCTATATAAATAAAATTGAATTGAATTGAATTGAACATCATTTATTTTTTTAAAAGCAGTATTTACTGCTGACCTTTGGGCCTAGGTTAAAACTTATGTTATGTCACCATGCAGCCTATTCTCTCAAGGGCATCAAATACCTACGCTTTGTCACCTCCTTTGGTGTCTGGTACCAACGAACATAGCAGCCTTTAACATCAAAGTTCAATGCACTGGGGAAGCCCTTTCGCGCCATTGTTCAACGCTAAAAGCTGGCCTAGTATAAATAACAGAGAAGTCCAAGTGAGGAGGTGGTTGCGGTGGACGGCTGGGTCAGAAACGGACTTTCACCCAGGAGACCAGAGTTCATTTCCCATGTGAAACAAAAAGTCAACATAGATTCTTTTAAGCTATGTAAGTTACATTACTTACATAAGTGAAGTCACGTAAGTAACGTAGTTATTTTAACGCAAACCATGATCTTTTTTCTAAATCTAACCAAACAACTTTTTTTTTTACGTAAATCATATGCTGTTTCACGACATTGACCAGTAGTTTTTTCTGTTTAATTTTGAAAGTCTAACCAGACATTGCACATTTTTTCTTGCTAACTTGCTAAAACGACACCAGGACTTGTGTTTTGTATCCCACGAAAAGAAAGTTGTTCAGTTCTGTTTTTAATCATTAAAGAAACTCATCCATGCTTTTATCTCCCCACGCCTCGACTATTATCTCCCTTTATACCTGTCTGAGTCAGAAATCAATTCTTCGCCTACAATTAGTCCAAAATACTGCAGCTGGATTTTTAACGAACTATTCCAAGGTCTAGGCTAAAAATCAAAGGACACAGGGCCATTGTTGTCAGGGCCCCTACACTCTGGAACAGTACCAGAGGAGATCAGGCTCACAGAGTCTGTTCCTGGATTCATCTCACTTCTTAAGAGTCATTTATACAAAATAGCTTTCACTGTGTGTTGTGTAATTTACTTCTACATTATTTGTACAAAGTGCTACACAAATAAAGTTGTTATTATTATTATTATTATTATTATCATTATTAAGGCCTTTAAAAGCGTCCATACAGTATGTGACACCCTGGGATGAGAACGGGTTGCCCTGTCTGGCCACTGTTTTCATTATGTCTCTCACTCTCCCTTCCCCTTTCTCTCTGTGCTGCCTGCAAGAAAAAAAGTGCTTCACTTTTTCACCTACTCTTATTAAACTTAATTTTCATGAATTTAACAATATTTTTAATTTAACTCCGCTCCTGAGGTCTGTAGAAGTAGTAGATGATCAGTGGTCATGATTGAAAATGTATATTGTGAAGCTTTATGTATAAATCAAAATAAGACAATGCCAGTTGTTGTTGCTTTCTTATAAACTGAGTCACTTGGATGTCACATCACTTCATCACTTTGTATTTCCACACTTGAAGTAATTATTTACATTTGTGTTATTTAATTGTGACCACAATTCCGAAGTGCCTAGTATCCGTATTTAATCATAATCTTAATATTTAGATATCACCACAGGTGGAGTGCATGGAAGTGCAAAATGAAGATTCCAAAGAACAGGCACCACTGCATTCCCACCAAAACTGATTTGGCTGATGAAAAATAGCTCGATTTGAACACAACAGTTGCTGTTTACCAAACAGAATTCAAATTCCACATGAACAGCTGAATTGGAATGGCAGAGGGGCAAAAACAACTGAAATAAAGCCCCATAAATGTAGCATTCATCACACACAAACGATAGAAGATGATGGATTGAGTGTGAGCAGCGGCAGGAGGAAACTCGCTTCTTCCTGATCTGTGTGCCAGACCATCACAAGAGGTGAGGAATGGATGCAATTAACGCGGTGTCATTGGCCGCATTATCATAAATATTGCAAGGTGAGGGGTAATTTGTATGATTGATAGAAGGAGTCTCTGACCAAAGACACCAAATACTACTTTCCGTATGGCATTGCAGTTGAAGGCCAACCGGAGACAAACATCATATTAAATATCTCAAACATTATCTTTCTCATATATTGACTGGGAAATCTTAATTTGCTTTAATTGTTAATTTAACTATAATATCTAAACTTACCCTCCTACTAACTGTCTGAGTATGAGTCACAAAGATTTAGAATGGTTTAAATGTTATGTTAAGAGTAACTCTAAGAGTCTGGGTTTGAGTGCATTAATTTAATCTTTGAAGGGGGCATACTGCAGGGGGCAACTCCAAGCAAAAGTGCAGTGTTAAGTTGCTGTTAGATAGGAGCTTATAGATACTGGTGACTCAGATCAGCCATTTCTAGTTTGTGCTGTGGAGTGCCTCAAGGTTTACTACTTGATCTGATTCTGTTTCCTATTTATATGCTGCCTTTGTGTAGTCTGGCATCGCCAGAGTAATTTGCAAATGGGTATTAGTTCATTGTTGGATTCACAAGGGGCGTTGTCAAAAATTGTCACCTGACCACAAATTACAGCTGAACAGTACTGTAAAATGAATCAGTCAGACGTTATTTATATAGCACCTTTTGTGCAAAAATACAGGGTGCTTGATATTGTTTTAAACTTTCTAAACATTAATAACAGAAAATACAGTAACAAATACAGTAATAATAACAGAGCATTGCAGAGTTATTAGGTAAGCTAAGCTAAAGAAAATAAAATGAGAATTATGAACGGAAAACAGAAAATAAGCAAAAGTTAAAAAAATATTTATAATAAAACACAAAAGCAAAATAAAAGCAAAACATTTTTTGGGGAAAATTCAAAACTAAAAAGATGGGTTTTTAGATTTATTCTAAAAGAATTGACACATCCTCAGCTTCCCTGGGAAGCTGTTCCACAGACGCGGATCATATACACTAAAAGCTGTCTCTCAGTATTTGGTTGTCCTTATCAGAGGATCTGAGGGGAAAAGCAAGTCTGATTGATATTGAGGCGCTAGTCCGTTTGAATACTAATTTCACTCAGACCAAGCCAATTAAGGTTCAAGAGGTAGTTTATTTGGTTAGCGAGAAGGTTCAGGAAGGATAGGAGGGAGGGGTCGAGGGGGAAGGAATGAAGGGGTCGAGAAGGTAGGGATGAAGGGGGATGATTTAGGTTGTGGTGGGTGGAGTGACTGGGAACCCTGAGGTCGAGACTCAGGGTGGGGGCGTGTCTCCATAAGACTTGTTTTATGATCCCCAAAAAATGTGGACGTGGGGGTTTAAGAGATGTAAGAGACAGGAGCTCTGGAACGAGTCTGATTAAGGAGTTTAACCGCTAAAGGTGTAAAATGTTCACATTGAACTGTGGACGGTGGATGTTTTGATTTGAGAACTGAGTAAGCATGGTGAAGTTGGTTATCTGGGTGTGGTGGTGCCGTGAGGGAAAGAGTGATGGATCTTTGCCAGAATAAGTCCGGAAAGGGGGCGCTGTTGAATGGACCTATCATGAAGCCGTTGTCAACTTCTTCGGCTAAGAACTTGGCCACTGTATAGGCTTGGCGACGGCGGACTGGAGGTTATGATGGATCAGGGATGCCTGGATGGAAACCTGAGGTGAAACCATGGATGGGGAAGTCGACTAACTGGTGGTTGGATGGTCTTCAGGGCGTTTTTTACGGTGTAGATGAGATCAGTGTTTTCAGGTACCTGCGTGTAATGCTGGAAAAGCCTGGCTTTGTTGGCAGTCCGGTGAAATGGAATTTACCTTTCCTGGAGTGCACGCTGAAGGGGGCTTTTCCAGGCAGGGATAGTTGTGGCGTGGGAAGGAGCTGGTGATGGCGGCTGCGGCCTCTGTGTGTGCTCAGTTGAGTCAGGCAAGAGCTGCTGGATGGGGAATAGTGGATGATGCGGTGCTGAAGAAACTTGGATAAAGGAGCGTGATCGCTGTTGACGAGTGGCTGGCCGTTATTATGGAAAGAGGAGATTTAGAGACCACGGACTGATCGTCATACAGTCTGAGGGGGTGAGAACGAGCTCGTAATCCATATTAAGCTAAGCAATAAGTACTTTTAAGTAGTTTGAGTGTGTGTGTCTGAGTCTAAACGAACGGTCGTGAGAACTGAGTCAAACGGGAGAGAAAGGGGGTTAGATAGGCTTATATGCTTGTGCAGGTGATTTGATTAAAGAGGCACAGGTGGATGAAATGAGTGAGGCACAGGTGGTTGGTGGTGAGAGAGAGGCGTCCTGAACTTTAGTTATAACTAGTGCAGTGCCTGTTCACAGGGGCCAATATGACGCCTTCCCGCATTTTCTTTTCAAAATGTGCGTCTCACATTGGTTTCACCTATTGCAACGTTAGGCAGGAGGCAGCCTGTGGGCCAAATAAACAAACAAAAATATAAATAAATGCTTTGATAGTGGCTGAAATAGATCTCAGTAATGTGAGCAAATCAAATAACCACTTCCTCTTAATGGATTGTGCCTACAAAATAAAAGCAGTGCACTGCTTTGTTTTGTGCTGAATTGAGAGCTTTTACTTTGAAAAGTTCTGAAAGACATTCAAAAGAGTTTGTGGTGTGCTAAACGCCCCTCAGAAATAGCCGTCAGGAAACATGACATTGGAGTCGCCTGAATGAGAAGCACAGGAATTTCCTCTGCATGGAGATGCTGGGGAATTGAAAATTATCGTCCATAGGTTGATGATGTTGATCAACTGCCGCGACCCCAACACTTCAGCACATGCTTTATTGTAAGCATGTGAAACAGTGTCTTCATAGGTAATTTGTTAAAGAAAATGTTCACACTGAACTGAACTTTTTGTGTGTGTGGAGAGGGGGGTATTATTATTATTAATAAACCTGGGTCTGAGAAATGATGCAAATGTGCAGAAGTCAGGCAGGGCTATCTGGGATTGACAGGGCATTACCATGGCGACCTGTCAATCAGGCTAGAGTGAACCTTCATAACCAAGCTAGCTAGCTTGACACAGAGCACTTGGCTCCACAGTCTCATCCAAATACACTCACGTTGAAGTCGACTGGATGAACAGTTCCTATAATAATCTAAACACAAACAGACAGATTACATTCCTTTTGAGAGATAACTTCATAAAATTAGATAAAATTTTATTCTAAAACCGACTGGCAACCACTAAAGAGACTTAAAGGGGAAATGAAACGTCCATGTTTTGGCATTGGTAGTAGTTACATATATTAGAAAAATCACCTTGCCTAAAATCTGATTTTAAAAAGTTGTTAAAACCACAGATATGACAAAATAATTTTCGTAATTTCTGCCTAGCAACCTAGTCACCATTTTGGAGTGACGTCACAGTATACGTAACGGGGTTGGTTGGTTCTGGTGGTGAGTGAGGAGACTGAAGCGTTCCTGGACTGGACTGAATACGCACTTGATTTGAAATGGAGGAAGACGAACTTGAAAGACCTGTTGAACCCGTGTGTCCCATTGCGTATGCATTGAGAGTGTGGGAACCAAGCAGTGGCACGTCGGCAGGTCGAACAGCCGGTGGTGGTTTGGCGAAGAGCGGGTTGGCAACGCTACCTGGTGTCAGTGTGGCTGTTGCACTGCGATGCCCACCGTGTCAAGAGTCCATCTGCTGTGAAGAGGCTGATCTTGACCATGTATTGCGTGGTCAATCCTGCATCACCGTGGCGCACATTTACCATGCTGTGCCGGGAGGTGGAGGTGGCAATGCTTTCCCTGAAGGATGTCAGAGCGGAGACACTGGAGCGTCCCATCAACAGCTGGTATGTCAAGCTAGCTTTAACTGCCGCCGAATGGAACGATAAGGTTAACCGTATGCAGTACAAGAAATACATGCTACTTGGTGTTGACAAGAGACAGGAAAATGATGGCAGACATCGCAAACAATGTTTCCGTGTGCAGTTTGTTAACATATCAGGAGTCCCTAGGTCCTCCAGAAAGTCCTCATTCAAGAGATGCTGGGGTCGGGGACTCGCCCATCTTCTCGCCGCCCCACAATACCCATTATGGAGACACTTTCAGAACCCAGCAAGGGATAGGACGGCCAGAATATGGTTCATCTCCGTCACCCTCTGCAGTGGCTTCCTCACCTGCAAGCACAGGACAGTATAGGGCTGATATGAGTGCACCTTCTCCATGCTCCTCCACAGTTGGAAGAACTGACCTATCCACTGGCTCCCCTGCTGGGATGCTGGAGTCTGGGGATGGTTTATTCAAGGCACCTATGACGCCACGAATGCACCAAGGGGAGGGCGGAGTAATTCATCCTGGAGCTTCCCCCAGCCACCACTCTGAAGGCTACAGGCAGTCTCCCTCCCACCCTTTCTCTGATCCCCACACTCAGCCACCGCTAACTCCCAGACCGCATTCAGGTGACAATTGTTCTCTTGGACCCCAGAGACACCCTGTAGGTCAACAGGAACTATGCTCAAGAGTGCCCTCCAGCCCACAGTCCCAGAGCAGCTCTCAGTCTCCCCACACTCCTGGTGGCCTCTGCAATGATGCTTACTCTCTCCAGTCTCCTTCTACCCCTCGTTTCCAATCCCCAGACCCTTGTTCTCAGCCACCTTCAAGGCCACAATCTAGAGACCCTTTTGCTACTATACACAAACCCCCTCGCCCCTCCTCTGTTGCCCCAGAGGGAACTGTAAGTTATGGGGGCGGCTGTGGCTCAGGAGGTAGAGCGGGTTGGCTGTTAATCGGAAGGTGGTGACTCTGTCTTTCACTACCTCTGTCTTTTCCCTGTCTCTGTCTTTCCCTGACTCTGTCTTTCACTACCTCTGTCTTTTCCCTGTCTATGTCTTTCACTGTCTCCGTCTTTCACTATCTATATAACAGTGCTTCTTTTTTCTTTTATATGTTTACATTTGTCATGTTTCTTATATCATTTTTGATTATAGTGGAAATCCATTATGTAAATCATGTAAACTTGAATGAATGCCTCATTTCCCCTTTAATAACGGGTGAGATGTCTGCTCTTCGTGTGGTCTTGGTCAGTACCCGTGCTGCTGCATTCTGAATGACTTGTAGCCTATTTATGGACTTCTCTGGTAGAGAACAGTGCATTGCAGTAGTCAAGTCTGCTGGTAATAAAAGCATGGATAATTCTCAGTGTCTATTTGAGTGAGGAATGGCTGTACTTTAGCTACATTTCTGAGGTGGTAAAAGGCAATTTTGTGACATAACTGACATGTAATTCAAGGTTTAGAGCTGGGTCCAGAAGCACACCAAGATTCTGCAAGCAGCGTTGGATGGGCCCTCACCTCCAGGGTGGAGCGACAGTTGCATTATTACCACCGGAGGTTGGCTGACACGGCTTTTCTTGGAGCTTTTTATTCTGTGTCAAGGATTTAAGGTTTGAGTACAGTAGCTCTCTTTGGTCTTAAGTTCCTACAATTCAACTTCAGTCTTATTTTTCTTCAGCAGTAGGAAATTAAGCGAAATCCAATTTTTTTATGTGATTAATGCATGAAAGCAACCTAATAACAGGCCTAGTGTCACTAGGTGATAATGAAACATACAGTTGTGTTTCTTAGGCATTCTCTGGCAGATAAATAAGTCCTGAACCAGTATAGGACTGAGAGGCCAACGCAGTTCTGTAATCTGTCGATGAGGATGTCATGGTGATAGTGTCATATGCAGCACTTAAATTTAGGAGTACCAGTATGTGGAGCTTTCTGTCATCCATTTTCATTCTCAAATAATTTACAACTTTGACCTGAGCTGTTTCAGTGCAACAATGGGGGCAAAAGACAGATTGAAACTATTACTACTACTACTAAAAATATGTACCCAGCTGGTTTTAAGTCCCCCTCTCAAGTATTTTGCTTAGGAAGGAAATCCTTGAGATTGGTCTGTAGTTGTTAAGTATTACTGGGTCGAGGCTGTTTTTCTTTATGAGGGGTTTCACAACAGCAGAGACACTTCAACCTCAATTAAACAAAGTCTTAAATAGGGAGGTGGGTATGGGATCAAGTGAACACATAGAGGGGTTTTAGTTTCCTAAGCAGAACTTAATTAACTGCAGTAAAATCAGACGTCGTGGTTTACTGCTGAGGAATAATGTCTGTAAATAGTTGCACAGACTCATTCCCATGACATGCTGTAGATTCATTCTGACATAATTTATCTTGTTTGTGAAGAAGGCAGCAAACTCACATTGTGATGTGGAGGTGATGAAAGTCTGGCTTTTCAGAGCTGGGTGAGTATATAAATTGTCAAAGAAAGCATTCTTCCAGTACCCATGCCTCTGCTGTCAATCTCTCTGCGTGAAGTAGGTGAGTTGTAAAGTTTGATTGTGAAAGGAAGAAAGGATTTTCTGCGACATTCTGTGGTGCATCATGATGGTGACAGTCTGCTGCTGAAGGTGCTCCCGTCTGTGACCAGCACATCATGGAGAGGGTGAGAGTCATTGTGCATGATGCTCCGCAATTTGTACAGCATCCTCCTCTCTTACACCACCACCAAAGAATCAAACTCTACCCCCAGGGCAAAGTCAGCCTTCCTGATGAGCTTGTTGATTCTGTTGGCATCGACTGCCCTCAACCTGCTGCCCCAGCACACAGCAGCAATGGTAATGCAGAAAGTGAATGACCGGTGCCCTTGCAGAAAATAGAGCTGGCTCTGGCCCTTCTTGAGTCTTAGTGTTGTTGGTCCAGGCCAGCTTGTTGTCCATGTGTAATCTGGATGGCTCCAGCCTTTGACTGGCAATGAGTCTGTGAGATGGTTATCTTCTGCTGCAAGACATCATATTGTAAATCATATCAGTATAAATACAAGATGATTCTTTCCCTGTTTGAACAAGTCTACAGTATATAGCGCTAGCTAGCAACCATTGGTGATAGTTGATAACATTCTACATTTGGGAGGACCCATATGCTGTTAAATTGGGGTGGGTGGTGATGGAACAGTGGATAAGACACATGCCTTTGGAGCACGACACTTAACCCCGAGTTGCTCCTGAGGCGTGCAACCTCTGACATATACAGCAAGTGAAAGTCGCTTTGTGGTGGTGCAGTGGTTAGCACTGTTGCCTCCCAGCGAGAAGGTCGTGGGTTCAAACCCCGGTTGCCTTGGCCTTTCTGTGTGCAGTTTGCGTGTTCTCCCCTGCAATGGACCTTTCAGCCATTTGCCCGATGTCACCTGGGATTGGCTCCAGCCCCCTGTGACCCTGTTCACAGGATAAGCGGTTGACGATGGATGGAAATGTAATGCAAATTTATGTTCAACTCAGAAAGATGAAGGTAATTGGCCTAGCCTGCTAAAATTAGCACTGATTCCAAATAATCATTACTTTTTGTTACCTGTGAGTCATCGTCTGCTGCTGTAATCAATGTTTGTCAAGTATTAAAGGAAGGAAGGGGGCTAGCTTGCATTCGCTGTCTTGGTAGTTCATTCCAAGGTCGAGATTTAACTACAAAGATGATGATGCCTTTCTGTCATTGCTCCCAGACTCTGGACTAACCTACATTTAGCGATCAAGGCAGCAAGAGGAGTTATCTCTATTAAATCTCGTCTTAAACCCCTTTTTATAAACATGCTATGGATTGACTGATCATACTGGGATTTATTTCACCTGACTGTTTTATTACCGTGTTATTACTGTGTTATTTAAATAAAGTTATTGTTAGTATAATTATTACTAGATTAATCACAGTTCTATTCCCATACACTTGAAATGTGATCTCAAAAGTTTTTAAAGGGGACAGTGAACAAGCACGCTACCATTCTCTATTTGAGTGCTGTTCATACTTTTGTATTGTCATGTTGTTGATACTGTATACCAAATCCACCTCCCTCAAGTCATTACTCCTGCACAAACTTCTTATACTTATTATGTACAATCCAGAGTCAAATTCCTCATATGTGTACACCTGGCAATAAAAGCTGATTCTGATTCTGATTGATGAAAACATCATCTGGACATGAGATAATCGTGACATCTCTCGCGGCACATGTTTGGCTGCAATTAATCCTCCAAATTTTAGTTTGTGCATTTGCATAGGTGATTATGTTAGACTGCAGCACCCATATGTTCTGCCTGTGTTAATTGCTTAATGGTGGCACAGGGGGTACCTACTTGCATGAAGATCTTCCTTCTTAGAGGAAACACCTGTGGTGAAAGTTGTGTTGTTTCCAATCTACTGTGGCATTACCCTTTTGAACATCTGGAGCTGAGAGCAGAAAACCCCTCTCTGTAAGAAGCTGTTGACCCTTTGTCAGATTCTATATAAAAGGTCGCACCAACGGCAGAGTCAGGATGAATTGTATTCATGTAATTTCCGCTGACGGTGCTGTCCTGCAGCGGGTCAGTCCACTCACTTGAGCTGTCACTACACACTAACTCATGTGGAGGATCCTCATGATCTCCCACACATTCAATGAGGTAATTTCTCATTGTTGCTTCTGATTTGCATAACATAACCACTGTAATCCCCCTAAACACTGTAAAACTCTACACTATGTGTCCGTTTTGACATCATTTGAGATGTGGATAGGAAGAGGGCAGTTTCTTAGCTTAACTGTGTGGCTAAAATTACAAATTTCAAGGGACTGTGTAAGAAATGTTTTTGTCGCTACGTCTCTTTTTTTGTGAGATTTATTCCCAAAGAGTCAGATTGCAACATACAAGTCATGAGTTCGAGCTGTCTCCTTGGTGTCCTTTAGTACAATTTACTTTATCAAATGGTATTGTAGGGATAACTTGCATGAATACTGACAAAGTGATGGTTTACATCAATGCCAATCCAGTGCTAAATCACTTGGCCTGCTAAAAGCTAACAGTTACAGCAACAGTTACACTGTTTGAAGTGAGTGTTATAAATGATTTTCAGAAATTCAAAGGTTCTTTGACTTTCTAAACTGATCCAGTTTTTTTGCTTCTGATCCTGATCCCAGTACTTCCATACTGAGTATCTGACGATACCATGAATGATGGGATATTTGTATAGAGTTGCAAAGGAGGCCACTGACATAAGTCCTCTTATTTCCTTCATAATACAGCTGCACAATGCATAGCTGGGGCTACACTAAACCTGTATCAGAAATTTACTCTAAATCTGTTTCATAGTAGAATAGTTCTGCATTAAGATACAGCATATACAGTATCCACCTGCTGCAACCCCAATACCAGACATAAAGGGAATTATTTTTGTGCTACTTTCTAAAGAATGACATTTTGCTGTAGAAGATAAATATGTCAAATACCTCAGGAGTAAGTGAAAAATGTGTTGATGTAATTGGGTGTATTGACCCTGTGTATTGAATTCTCTGAGCATGAATGTTTATTTCCAGTTACATTCTCACCTGACATGTATTCTGAGCAGCCACAGTCAAATATTTTGGCATTTGAGCTGCTCTAAGTAGGAAAGTAAGGAGTAAAGTTAGGGATCAAGTGTCTTGGTCAAGAGCACTTTAGTTGAGGGAAAGGCCAGGAGACAGCATTGCAGTTTATGTTTTGACTAATACGTTTTGTCTTAACAAATTAAATGTGCCAAAAGTTGGGTGAGCATTCCTATTGAAGCCCGGTATTCATGCTAAATTATGTTTTGGCCAATCATAAGGTGCTGTAGTGGGTATCAGCTGTGATTTTATAAATCTACTAGACCCCATGATATATATCTGCCTTTGACTACACAGTACCTCTACAAGAAAGTTATGAGAAACCTGCCTGTCGGAGGACTGTAACAAGCATTCATTTGGTCTGAATGAAATGATTAGCTGGCCTAGCTGCCTGTTCACCCAGCTTCCATGCATAATTGTGTGCACTCTGACCGTGCACTCATTGTGCATGAAAGTGTGTTTTGGGGGATTGGCTCTGGAGGGAGGCCTGACAGGAGGAGGGGGGGGGATTTTTTCAGTTGGATACTTTAAAAATCTAGCTGTTTCTCCAACATTGCCTACCCCAGCTTTAAATAGGTGATTATCAACCACGCTTCTATCTTACAGTTAAACTTAATATGTCAGAACAAAGAATTTCTGATATACACATAATGTCATATTTTTGAGCTGGCAGTGTGCAAACTAGCTCAGTAAGGTCTTGACCACGCACAATTCCGTCCACAGAACCTGAGTAAAGGTCATGAGCTAAAGTCAACTCAGTTTTATTTATATAGCCCAATGTAACAAATCCCAAGTTTGCCTCACAATCTGTACAGCATACAACACCACTTAGACCCTCGAGGGAAAAAGTCCCCTAAATCTATCCCCTAAACCTATAATGCTAATTTATTTTTTATTCCATTAAAAAACTGCTATCTTTCTTTGAGAGCACAAGAAAATATATTTTTTTTCATGTTGAGCTGCAGGATTGTGTTCAGGGCTGTGATACTTTACACAGATAAAAACAACCAACTGATATCAACGGGAGATTTACATCTTGGCTGGGAGCAGTATTGATGAACAGTGAAAGCATGGAGTAAATACAAGGACTCAAAGAGAAGATGGCTCAGTATGCCCCTATCAGAGAATCGGCTTCATTTTTACCTTTCACCATCACTATAGATCTGGATATTATTTCTCAGAGTGTGCAAAAAAGCATAAACATAGGAAACCTTCGTCCATTTAACCAGCTACCTCTGTGATGCTTCAGCCCGTGCTAACTTCAGGGTTGTTGTGGCTCAAGAGGTAGAGCCACAGAGCCACACAGAGTCCACTAATCAGAAGGTTGGTGGCTTGATCCCATGCTCTTCCACTCTACATGTCGAAGTGTCCTTGAGCAAGATACTGAAATTGAGTGTGTCTGTGTGTGAATTTTAGTTCCATTCTGATGTGCAGTTGGCACCGCATGGCAGCCAAAACCAAAAAAGGGTGAATGTGACATGTATTATGCTTTGAGTGGTCGGAAGACTAGACAGACACTAAAGTATATACAGTTGATTTACACTTTTTATCTCCCACTTTCTTGTATTGTCGCGTAACATGCACAGGCACAAAGACAAAGTTTAAAATCTACTGTTAGAAAAACTACATGGAGAACATTTTTGTGTGACAGTCATTATCTGCACTTCTGAAAAAAAATAGTGCTGTAGTCAAGACCACCCAAACCGAACTGAAGAAGACCAAAGTGAGAAGGTGAAGAAAAGGGGAACTTAGACCAGGGCACAACATGCTTCGAAGGAGAAGAGGAGGTGGTCACAGACCATACTAACCCCTAACCCTGATGATGAATCATAGCTCTTTGCATTAAGCCTGGTGCCAGTGTTACAAAGACTGGACAATGACAGGAGGCAACAAGCGAAAATAAGTAATTTGAACATAACCTTGAAAAAGGCACACCACCAAACTACTCTCCCACCACAAAATACAGCTGGTTAGCAACACATTCACCCGTCCCTACACACCACAAACTCCTCCCACTCAGGTAATGACAGCGCACTAAGTCACACCTCCAGGCCAGAGCCCTTTAAAGAGAGAGTCGCGTCATCTCCGTTCACTCCAATGGACCAGTTTTTCACAGCAATGCCGGATCATGGAGGTGGTCTAAATAGTTCCCGGAAGTTAGCAACCAAAGCTAGCAGCGGAGGTAAAAAGTGTAAAGAATGAGATTATATGTTATTAGCACAACTGAATCTACGTTAATATGTACAACTCTATGTTTGTACGTGTAGCACCTTATCACCAAAACAAATTCCTCGTATGTGTTAAACACTACTTGGCAATAAAGCTCCTTCTGATTCTAATTCTTCTGATTCAGAAATGAACGAGCACACGTGTTATTTAGCAAAAGAGCCGACAGCCTGTGGATCTTTATACCATGAAGCCAGAGGAGTCGGGACAGATGCAGACAGCTGACACCAGAAATCACCGATGATGTGGATTTTCCCAGATGGGAGGCTATAATGTCCGACAGATGTTTTCAAAGCGGTGCTGAGGTTGTCCGTTTTCTGCTGGATAGGTAATTAAGTTATGTTTTTCAGACTTTAGCGATGCAAATGAAAGCTGTTGTTTGATAGCTTTAGCTAGAAACTGGCCATAATCACCGACAGACGTGAGGTGTTTCCCCTGTCAGTGGTGTGAAATATGTAGTTGCATTAATTTCATGTCGCCTTCTTATTCTCTATCTTGTGGGCTGGGCTTTGCTATGTTTGCTATAAATGGCCGTTACCTTCCTGAGACAAACAGATGATGAATATTATTGGTAATAAAACGGTACCAGCAGGGAAGCTCAGATCAGCAGCTAAACTTCACATTTTACTGCCCTGGTGGAAAACATGTATTTCTTTTTACTGCTAATGGTGATATATAACCGGACCGTGTGCCTATCAAGTGACCAATAATGAATACTTTCCGAATTTGCATTTTAAAAAAGTGTTTTTTTGGACATTGCTTTGCCACTGTGCACACAAATGTGTAATTTGTACTTTCACATGCTAAATGCCATTTTACCACAAGCTGAAATTATGGCAGTACTACTTTGTGTTTCTGTTGTATTTAAAAAAATAAAAAAGACATTTTGGTAAGATTTTCATGCTTATCTACTTAAGAAAAGCGAGAGGAGCCTTGATCCTCACCTGACAATGCCTTTGTAAACTTATGTGGTTTATAATGGGCTGTGGTGCAGAAACAGTGAGGCTTACATTGTCCTGTTATCTGTCAGTGGTCATGCTTGATGCACTAGATGTGACAGTGTTTGAGATGTTCTTCATTTTCTTTGGTATGTTAGTCAAGATGAGCCAACCCTCCTAAGATGTAAAATACTGCATTACAGGAGTATGAAACATCATGTAGCACTTCATTTCTTGATGTGGCTGTTGTTTATTAATGAAATACTATTTAAAAAAACATATGGTTTTACTGAATAATTAAGTAAATATAATTTCTTAAAATATCTATCTAAAGAAACCTGATTTCTTGACTGGCAAGTCTCTGCTATCTCATAGATGACATCTTTGTCCTGTCTCCGGCACCTTAGCTATACCACTCGCTTAGATAGGGGAGGGGGGTTGCAATTTGCACCACTAGATGTCACTAAAACTTACACACTGAACCTTTAATGCTATATTTATTCCAAATAATATTTTACCACTTCAAAATAAGAAGTAATTCTGTTTAAGAGTTAATACTTATTACACCTGTCTCACGCAGCTAGGACTTTAATACACCATAATGGCTAAATGCACCATATTGGTGTACACTTAATACTTATGGGATACGTTTACTCTAATTACATAATTACTTTGTACAAATTCATATCACATCATCATCAAAGTTCCTGTGTGTGAGAACCATTTGAGAAAATAAAAACATTCACTAACTAACAAACTATCTAGTAACAGATGCCAACATCAGCAGCTAAAGCTGTTAAGCTATCAAACTCTAATTCATCCTCAGCACTGCTCCTGTGATGATAGTTTATTTCTGTTTACCATTTTTCACAATTGATTCTCTATTAATGTATATTGTCTGTTATGTAGTAGAAGGGAGTTACAAAACCCTATTTCACTCTATAACTTGTTATATTGTGACAATAAACCTTAACTTTAAAGCTTAACAATCCATAACTTGAGTCAACCATTTTTTCCTCCTCTCCGTGTCAGCTGGGAAACTAAACATTCGTACTCCTTTTTCTGACCGACTGCAGCAGCATCTCCACACAGCACAAGAAACCGTGCTGTAGACTATTGTAAGACAGTTCACAGACACAAACCACTTCACATGCAGTTTTCTGAGTTTACTGGAGATTTATTAAATTAATACATGACAATCATTGATAGTCACCTGTCTGTTCTATCTGAAGTCATAAATATTACATTAGTCATTAAGATCAATTAACCCTGGTACCGTGGGATTACTAAAAGGAATGTTAGAAAGGTAAATCTGATCTGAATTTCGAAATATTGTGGTTTCAATGTAAGGTTAACCAAAAAATGTCAACAAGGATGGGTTATTGTAGCTATTGCTATCAAACATACTGTATATGCAATTCTTTTTGAAAAGTAACAATCTAACTACATACGCATGTCAGTGTGCTGTAAAAATATTGTAAATCAACACATGTATTGTAAAAAATAACTTAATACTGCTTAAAATCGCCATTTCACTCGCTCATTTTCAATTGCCCGCCTAGGACTTCTGGGAACTATCTGTGGTCTCCATGAAACACGTAACGATCAAGCTTTTTGGACCCCCATTGATGCGACTCTCTCTGTAAAGGGCTCTGCTCCAGGCTAGTAGGCTTTCAGTCAAGTCCCCATCCATTCAGAATTTTTCAAATTAAAAGCTCTCCATTGAACTCAAAATAAAGCCTTTCTGCAAAAATTGTTCTTGCCCTTTTATTTTGCTGAAAAAAACACTAAAGAGGAAGTGATTATGTGAGTAACTGTTGCTGTCGTGACTGAGATCTATTTCTGCACCACTTTCAAGAAATTATTATTATTAATTTTTTTTGCAGCAATAGACTAGATAGTTGGTTACAATTTACAATCTCACCGCTAGATGCCACTAAATCTTACACACTTAACCTTTAAGGCCCCTTGTTCAATATGAAGGTGTTTATTTTAAGTTAATAGGCTATCTTATATTAGAGAGTCTGGTCATGCACCGCTCCACCTTTTGCTATCTGGGCGCAGGTGGGGGAGTTATTTTAGTAAATGTTATTAAAAGTAAGTTGGTGGGACCACGCTTTCAGCGCCCGCGGCTTGAAGTGTGGGAAAACAATTAGGATAATTCAGTCACAGCCTAAACATGGGCTACATCTCTGAAACTGACCCATTGCTTACTGTTAATGAATTAAGATCTACTGAAGCACCTAGGCTGAAGGGCTACCTGTATAAATGTAATGATATTGTGTAAATAACTCCTTTTCTAACAATATTTTCAGCTGCAACCCCAGTGGAAAGCGCACCTGGCAACAAGTCAAATATATAAAAACATTTTATCAAGTAGTATGTATTTACAATTCTCATCATTAATACTTAGAATAGACCTAGATGTGGTGTGTAGATTAAACTTAAAATAGCCTATTCATGTGTTCACAGCAAATAGAAGAGGGAGGCAGAGACATTTAAAACTGGAAGAGGGCCACCTCCTGATACTTTTCTCAAACTGAGGAGTTGAGAGGGTATTCAGCTCTGACTCTGGTGGCAGCTCAATGCCCACCCTTTATGTACAGGGTAAGATCTTCCCAATTGTTTGGATTGGATTTCGATTGCCCAGTTGAAAATAATTTAATGTAGTTCACACGGCTGTTGAGCTATACTATCAATGTGCTCCGGCCACCAGCACAGCCCTCATCTGACACTCAGGTAGAGGTAAGTGGAAATAATTGAGGAGTTCTGTGGATTTATCAAATAAGAAACTTTATTCAATTCACCTGTCACACACACACACACACACACACACACACAATGCTGATATGTTGACACAACTTAACAGATTTTCTCTCAAATGGTCTTTTCAGGAGAACGTCCATGTCTGACACACACATCCAGGTTGACCAGTTCATCACTTGTACTTTTGTCTATTTAACGTTGACTAACATAGGCTAATACTAGGCTATGCATGGCAAATTGTCATGAGCTGATATTTCTAGTCATGCATGTATTGAATGAGAGTGGGCCTTCAAGATAATCGCATTATCGCATTTCTAATAGTGGCGATGTTATGGAGCACCACACATGCCCGCTCCGGACGCACCCGCATACCTTGCAGGCAAGTGAAGCGTGCTTTAATGAGCCCAAATGTTACTTCGATCCTGACCCTTGTCTTGCTGTGAGCTTTGTTATAATTTCTTTGTTCCCTTGTTTGTGGGTCAGGGTAGGATGTCATCAGGTACTGCAGACTTGGGTTTCCTCTGTCTCCAAGAAGCAGGCCATCAAAACGCCCTTTGAACGATAGAAAGACTCGTCACAATAGGGTGGTGGATATCTTAACTTGTTCAAATCTCTGACCAAGAGTGAATTCCCGAAAAATGCAGGAATCGTGCACCGTCCCAGGCCACTTAGCCTCCAGGGTGGTCACCATTAAATGCATAAAAAGCCTCTTTGAAATACTTAAATGTCTATGGGAATTCAACAAATGCATCCAACAGTTTATTAAGAGTACCACCTTGCGCACTGCATGGCATACAGTATTCTTGCTCATCACAGATGGAATACATGAAGTGTTTGCTGGCAGTGAGGGCATTACTCCGGCGAGTGGTATTTGAGACATCTGGCCCTACAAGCCTGCAAAGGTACTGAATTTCAATATCTTTCTACAGAACATCATCCAGGTAGATCCAGGCTAGAGGGTTCTGAAGGTCTCTAAACACCCTCGCCCTGCGAAATGAGTCTCTCACAATTTGTGCGCCAATATCGACTGGATCTTTCAAATGTACAAGGTTCAAGGTAGTTTATTAGTCATTATACAGCACAAGGCTGCATAACAAAACAAAATTTGTACTTCCTTCGTGCTACATACACAACATATAATTAAGTCTAGGCATATATTAAAATACGGCAACATAAAATAAAACAATATACACAGTTATTTATGTACATATATGAATACACGTATACACCCCGAACATTCCGCGGTGCATTTTTTGAATTTGCATCTGGGGTGAATGTAAACAGCAGCAAACAGATTTGGGAAACAGAGTCCATCTTGACTGCGTTTGAGCACCAAGCATCATCGATATAAAACACGGAGTCCACTTCCTCTCATCTTGCTGGAGTCCTGCGCTGACAGCTCAGAACATGGACCACCTGTTTATACATAAATATAAACGTGTATGTTACATTTATATATAAACGTAACACTTCTCTGGACAAACTATTTGTCATTGTCCCCACTGTTGAAGATAGAAGCAAGTCCACTTGAAATGTACAAAGTAGTGCGTGAAACACACCGTGGATCAGGGGTCAGTACCTGACTACCACGCCTGTTGCTACACTCACTTGCCTAACCAGCCCTCTAGTTATCTGGCCTACTCCACCCACTCCTTACTTGCAGCTAAGTCCTTTATCAGCCACTCAGCACACACACCTGTTCACTTTGCTTTCTGTTTGTTGGTTGATCCTGTTTGCTGTCTGCCTGTTTGCGTTTTGGTTTTGCCATGTTCCAAGTGATTTGTTGGATTTCTTGTTTGCTTTAACCTAGATCTGTATCTGCGTACCTGCCTGCTGCCGGATTGTTATTTGCCTGCCTACCAGGATACATGCTGATCTGTGTAATTTAGCACATGAATGAATTCTGCCAACTTATTTAAGAGACATTGAATCCTGTCTCATAACCATCGATCTGTAGAGCAGTTTATACTTTCTGAAGCATAAGGACTGTCTTGATGTTTTGCTATCGCTACATGGCACAAATTTGCATTTTTAGATTCACCAAAGTTAAAGTTGATGCAAAAGATGTGCACAGATTTACTTCACCCCACTAGCAAATCCATTAATCGCAGAAATAGCATCGATTTCTGTTACTGTTATTTCTCATAGCCTCATGAAAAATCACACAAGATCTCAATTCCTGACAATAGTTACATGCCGTTCCACTGAAATACTTGATATTAGTTTAGTTAGCTCGGGCCCAAGTTGGCTCCTGGAAGCTGTTAAGGAGATCTGCTGGCTTGTGTAAAGCCAATCCATTTTTTATGAGAATACAATACTGGCAGCTCAATCAGCATGCAGCACAGCATGCAGGAATGCAAGCTGCTGATCTCACTGCTATTTCTGCCTTTTGCCGCATCTAAAGCATACATACTAAAGCATACTATCTTCTGCTGTCCTGTGTAGGTCAGTTGCAGTATTGACAGAGAGTGTTTTCAGGCATATTAAAAGCCAGAGGCAATTTCAGAGGTCAGTGGTTGGAGAAGTTGCTGCATCCACTTTGGATTGGATCATAATACGTTTCTGAAAAATGAGTGACTTCTACAATATAAATGTGTACAAAGTCTGTGTGTGTGGGCGGTGGGGGGGTGGGGGGTGGGGTGGGGGGGTGATTTAGTATTTACAAGTTTTGGGTGTGGGTGTGTTACTGTGGAAAGCTAAGCAAGAAAAAAACAAAGAAATGGAGGAATATTGGCGAAGTAACTCAGACTTAATTTCTTTTTTAGCTTGCAGTCTGAAGGTACTACCATCTGAAGAATTTCTCTACTCTATAGTACTTTTAAAGAAGTCAATATATGTGGCTCTAATAGACTCCCATTAAAAACAGAGCTGTTTCGTCTAAATTAAGTGCTAAAATACTGCGAGGGCAAAGTGTGCCAAAGAGCCTATTGTAGATGTAGTCAAACGGAGTACATGTCACATTTTTCTCTGTCCTTCATTGGGTGCACACAGTTTGTTCTGGATACAGATGCTAATTGCATTTTAATGTGTCATTAAAAATAAACCCATAAATCAAATGGTAGCACAGTAATTGGGGTTTAGAGACTTAGCAATCCCTTAGGAGAAATAATCCCACTTTCAGAGGAGAGGAGGGGTTCTGAACAGTGCAGGATTTCAGGTCAAACACAGATAAATAGCCAGCTTTTCTTTTTGGCCACAGTATGTTCAGTGAGGTGCTTCAGTACTGAGGCCCAGTTTATGAAGGCAGGACATGCTGGAAACAGCATGGAGAGGTTCCAGGATCTAGGATGCTCCGTGACTGAATACAGACAATGAAAATGCTTCCACCAGGGGAGACGAGCCAGGATGGCAGGGGCTTCGTCGAATCAAAATATGAATGCAATCTGTTAAACCAACAGGGCACATACAGGTGAAGGTGAGCTGATTTCATAACTGCAACACAGGCAGAATTATATGTAAGCATACGTGTGTGCATATGAGTGTTCACAATCTGCAGATCAGTGTCAAAGAAACCTGCAGTTCCCACTCAAATTTATTTACACTGATCCAGTAGACAGTACAGGTTGCAGTATATGTGTTTAAATAGTCGGTTGGAGTAAAATTAAAAATTAGGCTTTATTTCTGTTTACCTCCTGTAAAAATGTGCAACATTTTCACACAAACAAATGCCCGTTATGATAGCATCACAGACTGATATAACTCAGCTGTTCTCTCAACTAAAGGGTGGGGTATACGATTCTGGAAGTACTATAAAAGAGCGAACAACTACACAGTGGGTACACACAATGTAACTAATGTTAGCTAAATTCAGTCAGGACAACTTTCATGAAAGACTGATATTGCAGATATTGCAGTTATGTTTGGCGGAATGGTTCTGTCTGCCCTTCCACATGCCTACGTGGAAAAGCCAAAAGGCAGAGAGCAGTAGTAAAGAACCCCTGTACAGAACAGAGCAGGCAAATGCTGAATTATGTAATAATCAGATACAACATGGCACTAAAACACAGTGTTGAACGGGCCCTGGGTGTGCTTGGCTCTAGCTGTCTGCACTGCATCTGCATGGCTATATTATTAGCTATAAAGCTGTACAGCGTGGAAGCTCAGATAAGCCCGCTAAACTTTACATTTTACTGATTTACTGAAAACAATTCCATATTATTTTTTACTACTTACGTTGTGATAACAAGACCGTGTTCCTATCAAGTGACCATTAATTAACTTACAGGGAATTTGCATTAAGAAAATCGTATTTGTTTGTAGGATATTGCTTTGCTACTGTGCACACAAAAGGTGTAATTTGATAATTGACAGGGTAAATGCCCATTAAAAACATTGCATTTTACCACAAGCTAAAATTATGGCTATTGCTCATCTATACTGAACAAAATTATAAACACAACACTTTTGTTTTTGCCCCCGTTCATCACTCAAAGATCTAAGACTTTCTCTATGTATACAAAAGGCCTATTTCTCTCAAACATTGTTCACAACTGTCAAAATCTGTGTTAGTGAGCACTTCTCTTTTGCCGAGATAATCCATCCACCTCACAGATGTGGCATATTAAGATGCTGATCAGACAGCATGGGGATTGCACAGGTGTGTCTTCGGCTGGCCACAATAAAAGGCCACTCGAACATGTGCAGTTCCATCTCGCAGCACAACGCCACAGATATCCCACGTTTTGAGGGAGCATGCAGTTGGCATGCTGACTGCAGGAATTTCCACCAGAGCTGTGAATTGAATGTTCATTTCTCTACCACAAGCCGTCTCCAAAGCTATTTTAGAGAATTTGGCAGTACGTCCAACCAGCCTCACAACCGCAGACCACGTGTAACCAGACCAGCCAAGGACCTCCACATCCAGCATCTTCACCTCCATCATCTGAAACCAGCCACCCGGACAGCTGCTGCAACAGTCGGTTTGCATAACCAAAGAATTTCTGCACAAACTGTCAGGAACCGTCTCAGGGAAGCTCATCTGCATGCTCGTCGTCCTCATTGGGGTCTCGACCTGACTGCAACTTTGCACAGCCATTGAAGAGGAGTGGACCAAAGTGTTGTGTTCATGATTTTGTTCAGTGTAATTGAACAAAGTGGAGAGGAACCTTGACCTTCACCTGGATTAACGAGAAGAGGGGGGATTGAGAGAGCAGTCGGTAGGAATTTGCAACCCTCACCACTAGATGTCACTTAAACTAATGATTTGTTGTATTAAATGATCAAATTACCATGTGTAATTTGAACAGGTAAATTCATAGTGATAAACCCTGCAGTTCTCCTTAGCTCGTTGGAGGTTCAGTCTCACAGCTCTCATCAACCTTGTTTCTAGCAGAAGCAGGCAGCAGTTTTCACTGAAAAAACACAGATAAATTGACTGTACTATTACTGCCCAGCACCAAACTGCAAAAAAACCTGCAAATAGCTGGTGAACATAATGGGGCATTTAGCAGCCCAAGAACCAGACATTTTTCTCAGCAGTCGGTGGAGACCCAAACAAAGTTAAAAGGCAAGTAAATATTTGCCTTATATCCACCAGGTGGCGAGAGACACTACTCCAAATAAATGCTAATGATGCTTTTTCGTCTGCTGGATGTGCAAATAGGAAACTGTTTGCTAAAAAATTTGTCTCAAAACGTATGTACGGTGATAATGTAAATGTTGTGTAGTCAGTTTATTCTACTGCCTCCAAGTGACCAAAAAATTAGTGAATCCATCTTTAACAGTTCTCACTCTTCACACACATACATACATACATAATCAAACAATCCAGAATAGAGAAGAATATATTTCATCTTTCACTGGAAAGGTGGAAGATAAGCTGTTGAAATCTTCCCGTCAGACGTGGCTGCCTTGATCTGTTGTTTTAACAGAATTAGGAGGATCTGAGGTGGATTATTGTTGGGGCTGAACCAACACTGTGTAGGACTGCTGGGCTGTGCTTAGATGTTCCATGCATTTTACACTGTTGTCAGAGTGATGTGACAGGGAATGAAAGGCTTTTCTGTGCACACAGGCTGAGATGTCAGGAGGAGGAATGTAGCATGCTATTGAACTCTGCTGGAGACACAATGATTAAGGAAAAGACATATTACTATTCGCCCTATGAATCGGGGATTAAATAAATTCCAAACTGATTACATTTTGGCAAGAGAAACTTTTTCACTAAAACTCACATTGCTTTGGTACCGTATCAACTAACCTTGTCATGCAACTGTTGAGTGATGGGTCATACACTGCTTATTTGGCAGAGCTGAAATTGAATTAAAACTAATCTGACAGCTAACTTCTGTTTTATACATCTGCACACTGCTGGAGTTAAAGGGAAATGTCAAACCTAAACAATGTGCTGCTCTTACAAACAGCTCTTATCTGAATTCTCAGAAGTTTTATCAGGTGATTATAATATCCATCTGGACAATGATAGCATTATTATTGCATTTTTCCTCATTATTAGATTCAATTAGCTTCTGTTAGAGTGTTCATAGACCCACTTACTATTTAACCACACCCTCAACCTAATTCTGGGATATGGCATTAAAATTGAACATTTAGTTTGTTTGTTTTTTTTATTGGACCACTATTTAATAACTTTAAAATTCCCATTACTGGACTACACGCCAATAGACAAAAAAATCACTAGATGTCTATCTGATGCTATGCTATAGCTAAATTTAACCCCTTGATGCAGACTGTCATGAATTCGCATCACACCTCTTCCTTTCAGACTGCAAGCCAAGATAGAGTTTGTATTCCCCCAATGCCTGTTTGTGCATATTCGATATGTACCTAGGAACCTTCTACTTTCTCGTTTATGCCTGTTGTCGCTAATTTGCATCATACCTACACATACCTGAATTGATATCTTTTCTATCTTCTATAGACAAATGAACAATCTTCACCTAATTTAACATCAGCTTGAAAGCAAATGAAAACACAAATCATTTTTGTTATTTTGTTATTGTAAAAAAAGGACAGAGATCTGATGTTTCGGAGTCTAGTTTTGATTCTCCTATTTTTTTTTTTGTATGTTTGCATCAGTAGTGTTAATTTTTATTAGGTTTTTATGCACCATCACTATGGGAGTTTGGAGCAAAATCAATTCGGGCATGGTTTACAGACAGTTAGGAGACAAGAGTTGATCTTGAATTAAATGTGATATCTTATTGTCCAGTTAGCAACTGCCAACCAACTGCCAGTTAGCAAACTGACCTAATGACATTTGCTAGTGTGACTGAAGCAAGCGAGGCTGTGCAGTGAGTAAACCTCACTCCCTGACATCTTAAGAGACGCACTGGCGACCGACGCTAGTACCCATTGGTTTTGGCCTCCTCGTCAGCATGTCTGCCTCCCGTACCCAAGGTCACCGGTTTGAGTCAGGACCGTTCAGTATGTTCTCGGGGCAGCTGAGAACATACTGCACAAATAGCTCACTGATATCTGGTTGTGTTACAGATTATTTTAAATTTGCTTGTGTTCAACCAGTCCTAAAAAACCCCGCCCTTGATCCCACCAACCTCGACCACCATCGCCCTATCACTAAACTGCCCTTCATTTCCAAGGTTCTGGAAAAAATAGTTTCTAAGCAGCTCCTTGAATTTATGAAGAACAATGACATTTTGATAAAATTCTGGTTCTCGCCCACGTCACAGCACAGAGAATGCTCTCCTATGTTAACCAACGATCTGCTATTGAACGCGGACGCTGGCATTTGTTCAATTCTGGTGCTGTTAGATTTGTCCGCTGCTTTTGACACAATCGACCATGGCATCTTGTTAGATAGACTGAGGAGCTGGGTGGGCATCTCTGGCACGGTATTGGACTGGTTTGCCTTGTATTTGTCTAACAGGAAGGTCTGTGTGTCTATTAATAACTTTAAATCTACCTTTTCTCCTGTTTATTACGGTGTACCGAGAGGATCAATCCTCAGACCTATTTTGTTTTCCATTTCCATGCTCCCCCTGGTTGGCATTATCCACCGATACGGTATTCCCTTCCATTGCTATGCGGACGATACTCAGTTATACCTCCCGGTGAAGCCTACTGACCTCAGTGTGCTGCGTTCCCTCCAGGCCTGCCTGGCTGACATAAAAGACTGGATGTCAATAAACTTTCTAAAGCTTAATTCTAACAAAACAGAAATCCTTGTAATTGGACCCCAGCACATTACTAAACCTATTATACCCTCTTGTCTACCCACATTATGCCTGTTGCCAGAAATCTTGGTGTCCTTTTTGATAGTAATCTTTGCTTCGAACAACACACTAAGCTTGTCCAGTCATGCTTCTATCACCTTAGAAATATTGCTTAAATGCCAGAGATGCAGAAAATGTTATACATACTTTTATTTTGTTTCGCCTTGACTATTGCAACAGCCTGTTCTCTTTTCTGAACAAAAAAACTGCTAGGTTATTAACCCAGGGAAGGAAGTATCACCATCACTCCGATTTTAATCTCTTTACGTTGGCTCCCTGTCTGTTTTTAGGATTGATTTTAAGTTTAAGCTCTTAATGGCCTGGCTCCAGAATATATCATGACCTTTTAACCCCTTACAATCCTGTACACAGCCTGAGATCCTCCGGCAGGGGTCTTCTGTGCATCCCTGAGTCCAGGCTGAAAACTAGAGGACGTAGAGCCTTTGCAGTCAGGGCTCCATGGCTCTGGAATGACCTGCCTGATGACATCAGGATGCTGGAGTCAGTGTCTTCTTTTAAGTCTTGCCTGAAAACATATTTATTCCGGAAAGCGATTTTATCTGATAGGCTAACCCTTTTATTGTTTTAATTTTAATTAGTGCATGCTATGTCATATTTTATTGTTGTATTTTTCTGGGTACACACAATGAGTATTATAGAAATAATGTTGTCTTTAAGATATTTATGATGCTGTGTTGTGATATATATTAATTTATTCTTATAAACAAAGAATCATAACAAGAGTGAATGTTTGAATGTTGTTGCTTTTAGGGAAAGGGGTAGTGTTTACTGACTGGGTAGATAGCTAGGTGGGTAGATAGATAGTTCCCCCCCCCTGTATTAGCATTATGAGTACACTTAGTAATTTAATTGAAAAAATGGTTGGTGTGCCATCTTGAAATAGGCTAATAGCTGATAGTGGTGGTAGAGTGTGTTAATACAGTGATCCAAGAGAAGCAGAAGGTAATGAGATTACACTGGAGTTTTAGTTCACCAGTCCATTCCATTACTAAGTATCATTTGAAGCAGGTGTTCAGATGACACTGTGTGACTCTCTGGAATAGAATGAAGCCATATAGGTGGGTATTTTAATTTGTGGTATTACTTTGCCAGCAGTGTTAAGATTATTTTAACAATAGGATATAACCTTAATGAAGAGCATTTTAGGGTAATGTAATGTTCAATAATTGGAGAATTTATGGAGGGTGGATGAGTGAAAAGTAGTCGTCCGTGAAAGAAAATCAGCCAAATTATGACTGTGAGAGGAAATAAGGATGGAATAATTCACACAGACAGACCCTTAATGTGTGTGTCTCTGTAATTTCCTCCCTTTTCCACTTATTGATGTAAAATTCTAGCAAGAGTAGAAACGACTAGAAACGTCTAGCAGGGAGGAGAGGGTAGTGGCAAGTGTTTTAAAATTCTAGTCATTTTTGTTGTCATCCCATAGCAATGTGTCACTGTCAAATGCTTTATCTGTCAACTGCACTCTTGCCCACAGACAGCCCTGGGCCATGTGGGAGACTTCACGGTGGCTTTTTCTCCCTTTCCCCCACGTCTGCCTGTGGCAGGTGTGGACTTAGCACAACTCTATTAGCTTCACCATGGCAATGAAAACACATTAACCTGCTACTCTGAGGGCCATGCTGATTACCCTGCTGGGTCTCTGAGGAGCTCTGTAGACTGGGATGCGACGTCTACTAATGGACGCTGGCTATGTGTACATGCAGGGTCATACCAAAGCCCTTGGAAACCTGACCTGACCCAAACACTCTAAAGGTTCATTTATAATTGTCTCAAGTTTGTATAAATACAAACATAGGTTTTCATTCAACCTGAAAGGACTTAAAAACAACTGAGGCTCCAGTTTAGGATTTGGGATTATTAAATGGGCCTGCCAAGTACAGGCCCAGGGGCCCCAAGAATCAAGGGGGCCCTAAGCAAGAGCCTCCGTTTGAAGTGACTTTTATAAGCTCTCCTCATTGGAAAGTCAGAGGACGAAGAAGTCCAAGGGACTCTTTCTTTTTTTACCCTGACCCTTTATAATATAAAGTATCTGGTTTTTGAATACACACATTTTCCCTAATACAGCTGCACTGTGCATACTTGTGCTACAGCAAGGCTGCATTAAAACTGATGTTGGACAGCAGAATAGCTCTGTCCACTTTCGTAAAATTCATGTGCAGCTGAAAACTTGAGACCACATGGACTCTATATGTACCAGCTGTAAATCAGCATATCTACTAATTCAGACATCTGTAGTCCACAAAGCAATAAAGGCCTTTATTAGATCTCGTCATGTTTAAACAAGTCTTCATCAACATTTTGGTATAGAGTGCATTAGCTTTGCCTCTTTAAAAAATAAAGAAATTCAAGTTGGAGCTGTGAAATTTTTGAAACCTTTTCAAAAGTGAATTCCTTTTCCTTTGTGTCTATTCAGGCTCAGCTCCAGTCGCCATTCAGACTCCAAAACTGGATGAGGCCCATTCTAGATACGTCACAGGTAGTATTTTGGACTGCTAAAGGCCACTGGTATCAAACACACTGGAGTTAGAGTTGGATCACACTCTACTCTGAGGTTTGTAAGGCTGCCTTAGAAAAAGATTAAATCCCCCTTCACTCTCCTCACTAGTGCCATCTTTCAACAAAAGACAAGCATAATAGGCAGCCACATACCAGACTCTGCCCTCTCCACAGGCATTTCCATCTGCACCCTGATAAAGAGACCTATTGGTGCACTTGTTGGGTGGGGTGGAGGTCTAAACTGGCTCACCGCAGGGGTTTGACCACCTCACTCGCTGTCCCCACTAATTCTGGTCTTGACAACCGGTGAGAGGACCAATCAGAAGATGCCTGGCAGGTCCTCCAAATCCACCCAGGTCAGGGATAATAAGCTGGCAGATTTCTCTTTCTATCCAGGGTCTGAACATGTCTAAGAACAGGCTGGCTGTGGGAGACACATTTGCTGGGTCTCAATGAAATGGAGGGGGTCAGCTTCTCGTGTCCCTCTCCAGGCGTCTCCAGGAGATCAAAATGCGGCCCTTTCTTCTTCATCTTCTTCTTTTTTTAAGAGAATCCTATGTGTCTGCCTGGAGACTTGGCAATGATTTAAAGCTCTGCAACTCTGTTTAAGCAAGACATTCTATCAAAATTCAGTTTAACCACCATTCATGCTCAGTGATGTTCTGTTAACGTGTTGTTTCATCATGAATTGTTTTGGAAAAGCTGATTCAACTTTAGTTGTTAGTTTAATTTTGGGTGAACCAAGACAGTCCAGAATCAAAGGCACTCATCACTAAAAAGTTTTTCCTCTCATCTTCCTCTCAACAGCCCCGAGGAACAGAAAGAAATCTGCAAAACAATCACCATCTCCACTTTCAACCATGCTCAAAGTCACCATCAGCGGATGAAGGTTGCTCTGTTGCCATGGAGATGGATCTATTAAGCATGAAAGTTGATTCTTGACATTGGAAATAGCAGTTTGCCAAAGTAATCCCAAATTAAGGTCCACATACTAGCTTTTTCCCGAGCTTTATTCTCCTGCACTTCTAATTTGACTTCATACAATGTCTACAAAGTCTACGATCACCAGGTGCATCTCTCTGTATTTCACAGTATAATTTCTTGGTATTTTTGTGTCTATTTCTGAACACGAGCATGGTGTGAGCTCACCTGTAGGCATACATCATAAACATGCACCGAGAGTATTTACTGTAATTACTCTCAGTGCCAGAAGTTTTAGTGGTTACACGTATGAGGAAGCAAATAATAAATAAAAGCATCTGAATTACAATAGCCACTGAAATATTGATACACTGAATTCATAGCGTTGAAATATATTAAAGATTTTATTTTGGAAACCATGAATCAGAATTTATTTGTTCTGAACTCACCTATTTCACGTTGAAATTTGAAATTTCTTGATTTGCAATTTCAAAAGCAGAATTGACCCTTTGCTAAGCCACGCCCCCCTTAGTTACTGTTGCTAAGTCCGAGAAAGTCGGAGTTGTCACTCTTTTATCACGGCACTACCACTGCCTATTACTGCACTTCCCAGAGAAATGTTGTCTAATTTTTGGAAAAAGCGATCTCAGAAAGAAGCAGACACAGTTCCACTGTGCATTTAAAGGTTTTATTGAGTCTGTCAAACTGACTCAAACTGACTCAAACTGACGTGAAAAAAATGAAAGACAGAAGCTAAAGCCTACCGATCACACAGTACAAGTAAACCACCGTATTACCTGACGACTGAGAAAGAGGACAACGATATTAAGGATCAACACTGTTCCTGTACAGCTGGGGGGGTGTCTGTTCGTATTACAATCATTACAAAGCTAATCAGTAGGGCTTTATAACGTTACATTCAGTAGGAAGTTAGCTAGCGTAAGCTTAATAACATTACATTAGAAACAATCCACAGCCTACATATTTCTGGATTTATTTTAGGTTTTGGAAAGGGGAAAAAATTGTACTTGTCCTTTCAATCTCTCTGGGTAGCGACTGTAATTATTACAAGTGCCCCAGGAACAGCTTTGACCATAACTTAGAAAAATACAGGCAAAAAAAGCTAGAAAACAACACTTTTTTCATTACAGTAAATGGAGCGCAGCCATGAAAGTGTCGGACCTCAGTTAGAGCGAGTCCTATACTGCGCTGTGATTGGCCAGCTGAGTATTCATGGGGTGGCTTAGCGAAGGGTCAATTGGAATATACTTTCTCCAATGTTTACAAATACAAAAAAATAGACTCAGGTTGCTCAGATTCGATAAGTGAAATTGAGATCCAAAAGATTCAAGTCGAAAACTGCAACATCCGGACTAAGTGAGGGACTAAACTGATTTGGGCATGCCTACCCAGTATGGCTTGTGGGAAGACTCAAAAAAAAATAAGACACAGAAAACGAAAGGAGCAGGAGATGCGGCTCTATTCAAGAAACTAGAGCATGTAAGGTTTTTGAATGAGCGACGTACGAGTATACCTGCTGGTGGACATATGTCATTTCTTGCATCTAAAGTGTGCGCACCAGTCTGTAGCTCCCTTGTGAATTTCACTTTAATGTACATAGAGGAGCTGCTAGCAAAACTTTATTTTCCGTTTTAAACTTTATAACGTTACTCCAACATAACAAACTCCTCTCTAACTCTAGCTCACATCTCCACCGGCGTCTTCCTTCAACAACTTGCCTCTCACGAAATTTCAGAGCGAGAATTGTCTCTGAGCATGACTTTTGTGTCTGATTAAAAATGTACTTTCCATGATGTTGCCAGACACCTGGTATAACAGTCTGAGCCTGTCAGTGGCAAAAAGAAGAACTTTTTGTACCTACTAGTTATTTCAACACCAAAATGTGAAAGTAAGCCCAGGTTTAAAAATACCAAAATTAATTTAACTGCCACTTAAGACTTTCAGCATTTCAGCTATTTCATTTGTTTCAACTAAACATTTTCAGCAGTAAGCACACTTTTTTCCCCAGAAAATTTAAAATTTTCTAGTCTAGTCTAGTAAGTCATTCTAACATACAATGCTCCCTCGTAACTTTTGCTCTCTGATGACCACAGATGGTGATTTAGGAGGTTACTGAAGCCAGATTACCACTATTGACATTACCCAACTCCAAGCCCCTTACTTCATTCCCCACCCATTCAAGAATCACATTAAGGTTGCGGAGAGCTATTTATTGCTTTTGGCTTTTCAATTAAGCTGGATAATTTGTGTCCACCTCCTTTAGATTAGATTTTAAATGAGAAACATGTTGTACCATTAATTATCACAATTCTTATTTTGTGGACAAAGCTCTTTAACACCCAGCTGAAAATAAAAGTAAAGAAAAGATAGGAAAAGAAAAACATGGAGAAGACGTGATGGACAACACTGGTGAAAGCTGGACAGTGGATGAATAATAATAATAATACATTTTATTTGTAATACACTTTCTATGTAAACAAATCCCAAAGTGCTACATGTTAAAAACAGGTATAGGCTAAGTGATGGCTCAGTAATAGTAAGAAGTGCTATGACAATGATGGCTGTTCAGTACCTGACATCCTCCCGTGCTGAGGTGTGTGGTTCTGACCTGAGGTGGTGTTGGTAAGTTGCAGAAGATGTTTGTTCCTGCGTCCAGCACCCCTCCTTCCCACCCAGCTGAGGAGCGAACACTTCACTCCGAGTCAGCTCTAAAAGTGGGTCAGGCCTCTGTGTATCTCCTGCCGCTGCTGCTGCGGTTTGTCTACAGCACTGCTTCTGCCTCTGGAATCTACAGCAGGACGTGCTTATGCAGCAAGATACTTGTGAGATACTACAGACAGACACAGCAGCAGGCTCAGCGCTATGCAATATATACAGTATATATACATATATAAAACAATCATGAGAAAATTGAGCTGAAAATATGGAAATAAATACTGACAATACTGACTGAAACGTTAGAATATAGAATTAATGTGGATTGAATGAAACTTATTATTTACCACTATTTCCACCATTTGGAGAAATAGTTGACCAATCAGGGCTTTGCAGGTTGTAATCGGAATGTGAATATCATCTTTCATAGCTACCTTGCTACATCCATAAAGAACTGCGTCAAAAGAATTGGCCTCAGAAAAGGCTACTATTGGGCATGAGATGTGCAAAGCAGTACAGGTTGCTGTAAATCAATCTGCAGAAATTACATTGGCATATTTTTTCTAGCTTCTTGCTTCTAGCACTCGCTAACAAAGCTTCCATGTTGACATCAAAACCTTAGTTAGACTAGACTAGACAACTATTAACACAAATTCAACTAATCCCCGTGAATTCAGCGCTACTTGCAATTTTGACCAATCACCGCAACTTTTCCACAAATTTGTCCAATCATTGCCGTTTCCCAAAAAACGTTGTCAGACGTCACCTTGTTTACAAGACGCAGCAGACATGTGTGATACTAATGTCTCACTTTTGCCGACAAAAAAACAGGGCCGTGAAAAACAGGATCCAGATCTTCTTTACCGAAGTGGTGGTAAACTGGTCGAACATTAAAGGAAATGGTCTATTGTCCTATTGTTATCATCTTGACTATTGCTATCATTATTCTATTACTCATTTTTATTGATAGAATAATGATAGGAATAGCAGCTGCAGTCGGCCGGATGGCCGTCATGCATTCTGGCTCCGATGTCACAAGCACCGGCCGCATGAATTCTGTTTCCCTGCATATAAATTTCCACCATAATTTGGTGCAGAAAATGTCTCTAGAATGCAGGAAATCAAGAGTTTAATGCTAAAAAGCGTCTGTGGGAAGACACACACACACCCCAATCAAATTGCCTATTTCATCAATGAATATTTCCTGTAAAGGAGTACCTTGTTGTCTTGTTCTCAAGACTCCAATATTGTGCTTTCTCACATTCTATTTTGTATAGGCTTTGCCCTCTAAGGCTATCGCTATTGGGTTTACACCTCCGGGTGCCTGCGCGGCCCTGAGAAATTTTGTCTACGCCCACCAACAGCGTGGGCCTCTCCTACATCAGCACCTTGTATATATACAGACACAACGGTGAGACGTAGCCTTCGGCCTGTGTCGGCCTTTCAACGCTGGTGTTTGAACCAGAGGTTGGAACCAGTGGCCTGCCCGCTGCCGGGGTGCTTTCGTTCCTCCAGCTGCTCATGGACAGGGGTCTGACGTTCCATACGGTGAAAACCTACACTGCCGCCATCTCAACATAGTGGGGGTGAGCGAACACCGTCTTGTCCCCGAAGCCCTCGTGACAGGACGGAGTTCGCTCACCCCCTGGTGAAGCGTTTCTTGTAGGGGGTGCGGAGATGCAGGCCGGTGACGCGGGCCGTTGCTCCACAGTGGGATTTGGCGCTGGTCTTACGCGCGTTGACCCATGCCCCTTTTGAGCCTTTAGAGACGGCGGACCTGAGATTTCTTTCGACCAAGGTCGCCTTACTTGTGGCTCTGACATCGGCCAAGAGGGTGAGCAATCAGCAATCCTCCTGGCCGATGAGAACGGGGCGAGATGATGCCGCCACTGTCTGGCTGTGTCGCATCTGTGGGCTTCATCCTGCTGGGGGACCTCCATCCCCGATGCGAGTCGTGCCTTGGTCCGGCGCACGCCGGCGAGTGCTTATCCCCGGCTCACAGTGCCCGTACTGCGCCCTCCTCTCCCCTGAGGAGCGGCAAAGCTGGGCAGATAACTTCGCCATCCAGGACGAAGAAGTGTGGCAGCCCACACATTCATTAGACGAAGCCATGGGAATGCTGCTGCCAGATGAGCAGGAGTCGGATGACTCGGCTCTCTCCATCCGCGGGTCTCCCAGCAGCTCCCCGCTTCCCCTGTTCCAACCTTCGGTGGATGCTGGCCTTCAAGTGGGTGATTCCAGCCTCGAGGGGCTCTCTCTGGCGACATCTCCATCCCACTGTCCACCGCCATCTGCTCGTTCCCCCAGCCCAAGAGTTCGCTCCACCGGATGAAATGGCCGCCGTTCTCGCTCTTAGTCAGTCGGCTAAGCGAGACCCGGTCTGGCCACACTTCCATCTGATTACAGCAGTGCAGTGGCTCGCATTGCTGAAAGGACCCACCAGTGCTCTTTTTAGAGCTCCGCCTCCGCCAACAACACGGCGCTGATCGCCTCCTCCTTCACCAAGCTGGCGGCTAACTCTACCACCATGACAGAGGAGGAAAAGGAGAAATGGGCTCCACAAACTGTTTTGAAATAAAACACAAACAGAGCCCAAAAGAGCTTTTTCATGGGCCCGCCGCTGTCTCTACCGAGTGAGTGGCCGTCTTTTCACACATTTCCTCCACCCTTCACGGACCGGCTGTAGCTGGCCAGACGGCCTTCACACAGCCTGGCTCTAATGTCATAAGCAGACCTTTCCCTCCCCTACCAACCACTGCCTCTGCAGGGCCAGTGGCCGCCGCTCAGCTTGTTTCTCCCACATTACACGGCCCAGCTGCAGCCCGCCGGATGGCCATCATGCATTGTGGCTCCAATGTCACAAGCAGATCATTTCCCCTGTCGCCTGCCCCCGCCCCCTCGCTGGGGGAGAGACGCGGCTATGAGCCCATGTGCGTGGAAATCCCACCTCGTGCGGACCCCGCCGCAACAGTGTCTGCCTCTGCCTCCCTCCCCCCAAAGGGGCCGGGGTTGCGGTATGGTTGTGGACCTACGAGCGCAGCTACGGGGCCTCGTGTAGTCCCTCCCACTGGGCTGGAGAGAACACCCATACAGATCCCTCTGCCTGTGTGTGAAGGTCTCTCTCGATGTGGCCCGCGGCCCTTGTGGGGGCTCACCCCCCCACCCGTGACGGTGGTAGGGGCAGCAGAGTGGCTTCTCTTCATGGCCACCGGAGCGCTCCATCAGCAGGCCTGACTCTCAGAGCACTACTCGGAGTGGCACGCTTCCTGCCCGATGGACAGATGGATGGACAGTCTGATCTGCCGGGGTCACAGGCTGCAGTTCGCCTCACCTTGGCATGGTACTGGACTCCTCTCTCTGGAGAGCGCGGCTCTCTCAGGAGAGGGTGGATGCTCTGATGGAGCTGCTCTGCCGTGTTGTCAGACTGGTGGTGGTGATGGCTTTGTCGGTCATGAGGCTTCTGGGCCTCATGTCAGCGGCTCACGTGGTGGTCCCCCCGGGCCTCCTGCACATGAGGAGGCTGCAGCGGTGGTTCATCCATCTGCGTGTCGCCCCAGTGAGACACTGATTGCCATTCCTCTGTCTGTGGGGTACGCCTTTAGAGACGGCGGACCTGAGATTTCTTTCGACCAAGGTCGCCTTACTTGTGGCTCTGACATCGGCCAAGAGGGTGAGCAATCAGCTGCCCTCTCTGTGACTCCGTCGTGTCTCAGGATTCAGGGTGACGGCAGCTTGGCCAGCTTGCATTCATGCCTGAGTGCCCAGCTCCTTTCGATCGCGGGTGATTACTCTCTCAGGCTTCTTTCCTCCCCCCCATGAGTCTGTGGATGATGCTACGTCGCACCTCCTCTGCCAAGTGCATGCGCTGTCCTGTTATGTGGCACGCACGGCCGCCTGGTGCTGTTCGCAGCGCTTGTTTGTGCACTACAGGGAGCGGTCCAAGGAACTACCCCTGTTAGCGCAGCGCCTGTCTCACTGGCCATCCAGTTCCCTGTTTATTACGCAAGGGTCAGCCCTCTGCCTCCCATGTCACGCCATTGGTGCTTGTGCGCACGCCGATGCCAATGCCGCAGACAGCGGGTGACTGGGTGGCTCATTTCATGGCTCTGGGCAGGTGAGTTTTGTGCTTGGTGGTACCGTATGGGCCAGTGAGGCGTTGACTCATCCTGCTTCGCCTCTAACCCAATGGCATTAGCCTTAGAGGGCGAAGCCTATACGAAATAGAACAGAAGTTATGTACTGTAACTCCAGATTCTATGCGTATAACACTTTTCAACACAAAGTGACGCCCTTGAGCACGACAAACTACATCTTCTAAATGACCATAAAGTTGAGTCCCAGGCTGGATTAACCCCCCAGGAGCTCTGGGCCCCTCTTTCTCAAAGTGTATATGTGCAGTTACCTTTAGAGGAATTGTTTAACATTTCTGGGAGACTTATTTTCTTTCTTGAAGAGAACAGTTGAACATTATACCTGTTAGGAAGGTAGGATTTTTTAACATTTGTTTTCAACACTTTTATTTTAGGACACTTTATAGTAATGTGCATAACATTTGTTGTCTCTTTTTCTTTTCGTCATATCACTAAATTATAATAGTTTTTCTTTGGTAATACTGAACTTAATTAAGCACTACCAGTGAAGTAAATTTGAGTTTTCATTTGAGAGAGAGAGGATGCATGTACAATATATGTGTACATGTGCATGCTGTGTGCATCCCGAGTTCCCCTGGCGTCCCGGGCTGCTTAACATGTCATGATAACCCCGCCGGCTGAATTTAAATCACATTTCTGTGCTCTCTCGGGACAGCCTGCATGTTTCTCTCACACTGAAAAGCTTTTCTTCTAGAAGCTGACTCCTGCTGCAGGAGGAGGGCGGCGGAGAAGTAGGGAAGCAAGAGCTTGTAAAAGAGGCAGCAGAGGTCTGTTAGCTCTGAGGTGTTCTTACCCGCTTCTGAGGAAGTGAGTCATGGATGTTTTGGTTTGATAGGCAGATGTGATGATAAACCTCACGAGTCAGAGGTGGCTGACGGTATGTGGCACGCACATGCTGGCCACCTCAGAATGAATGGTTTGAAATGTGAATATGACACATTCAAGGGCACACTCATTGCAGCGGTTCTGCTTGATTGGCGCCGAAAGTGCATTATAGTACATATTTTGTGGCATGTTCAGTTATTTATAATGAATTTAACTATGTTCATAAACCATCTATTAAGAGTTAAATCACCTCTTTGAATTATGCTATAAACCATTATACTGTATTATTATATTAGCTTTTCCAATTTCCTAACAGAGGAGGCTGTGTTTTAGAGGTGGTGCGGTGCAGCAGTCTCAAAAGAAAATACGCCCTCAGGGTTTTTTTATTTCATAATTCCAGCACACTGACCTAATTCTAACCTGTTTTCCACACAGAGCTTTTGAAGTTGCAGCAACATAAAGTTGTTAAGCTGATCCATTCAGATAAGCAAATGTTTCTGCAGAAACCAAATCTGCAATGCATAATGAAAGTCTTACACTTTAAAGTTCTGGATTATATATGCAGGTATATACTAACCACTTTATCTAGTATTCGGATGCCGCATTAGGAATTGCAGATGTCATCATGAATCATTTTATTAATTTAGCTTGATTAGCCAGCCCTCATGCAAAGTGTGTTTACCTTCCAGTCAATTATCAGTGTCATGTGATATGTTTTATAACAAAGGAAATTGAATGTGGTCTTATAAAAGTAATAAAAAGGTGTGTGATTTGAGTCAGCAAGCATGGATGTGACTCCAGTCAGAGTCAATGCTCAGGTCAACTTTATTACATGGAGGTAAAACAGACATGAAACGTGTTTGTGTGTGGTGTTAATAAGAGCTAAAACAATAACAAGTTAATACGTGGATTATCATTCAAAGCAACAGAGCTATTTCAACCCTGTTACAATTACTGGGCTAAAGCTAGTTTATCACAGTAACAATGTGACCATCCAGAAATACGTTAACATAGACAAAACAACCAGATGGTCTCTGGTGTCAGAGGTGAACGTCCTCATGGATCTTTCTGTGGCTGTCCACTGACCTCCTGATGACCTTTGACCTCTTCACAGTGGATGCTGTGACTGGTTTTGGTTTGGTGTTTATGGACAGCTGATGACTGTTGTATTTAATCTCGTTTGTCCAGGGTCTAGGGCTGAACGATTAATTGCATTTGCAATATTATCTCGATATAATAAAACGAGATTTTCTAATCGCAAAGGCTGCAATTACACAGTGGTCACATGACAATTGAGAGTAAAGCAGTCTGCAGAGGAAGCATCAACTTGGCATGCTACGCTGCACCGAGACTTGCTGTACAATGACCTCAGAATTGACAGAACCTGACACAGCCCAAACTTTAGTGTCAAACAGGGAATAAAATTAGCACCCGCGAAATGCGGTTAAATTACGTAATCAGGATACAAAAATAAAGTAAATGTATTCTGTTACAGTACAGAAAAAAAGACATAATCAGATTACAGGTACATTTTGTAAAAATGAGGATTACTCACAGAGATTACTTTAAGAACAAAATGATATTTTCTATTTACGTGTTTCCTGTAAAAACACACAGATTTGTCACAGATATTGATCAGCATGTAGCCCAATGGCGTCGCCAGGTAATTTTTCCGGGGCTTTAGCCCCAAATGTTTAGACTGTAGCCCCGAATGTAACTCAACAACAGCAACAAAAATATTTTCCATGTTAATATGCAACGGATAAGAGCTAAGGGTAAGAGCGGAGGCTACTCGCAATAATATTGCTACATTTTTTTCACATAAGTTCACATAATGTGACCCCCAGCCGTTACTCAGCCTGCCTGCGAGTAAGCAGAGAGGAGAGAGAGAGGGAGAGAGCGCAATGCTCACAGCTTTAGGGCTTGTCCGCAACTTCTGAATTGTCTCTAGCAAAATTGTAATCGATAGCCTACATTTATATATAAATGTTGTCGGTCAGCGTCTAGTCAGTGTATTTTAACACATACAGTCACCGCAAAGTAGTGAGACAATATCATGACACCTGACCGCGACACAGACACCTGACGCTCTGTGTGCTGCTGTCTCTGTCCCCTTTGCTGTGAGACACTGTTTCACTGTCTCCAGGATGCTTCATTCCCTCTAAAGCGGCTGTGAGCTGCACTTTAAAAGTGAACATTTGTGTGGAATCGTGGTGATATTTCTGTCTGATCACAAGTGTTTTCAGTTTCGGTTTTCTTTCTCTGGTGAAGAGCAGTGCGCTCCTCTCATCGAATAGGCTACAAGTCAAATAATTTATTTATATAAAAAAATGGGCAACGATCGTCCCACAAAGCATAGGCCAATACTGACATTGGGCTGGCCCAATCACATCTCTTACTAGCCCCAACTCCCTCCCCCTCTGCTCGAGCTGTTTCTTGTGTTGTGGGTCAAAAAAATAATAATTCGCCAAATGCGCGAAAACAACTGATATATAGAGATAAACTACTGATTACTGCATTACATTCTATTATATCTTTATATTCTGAATTATCACCTGCTACCTATATTTTGTCCTTCCCTTTATAAGACTAAAGACATTTCCACCATAAATTGGTGCAGAAGATTCAGGAAATTAAGTGTTTAATGCTCAAAATCTTCAGGGGGAGGACTCCCAGACCCCCCAATATTTCATTAATAAATATTTTTTTTACTTAATTCAAATTAAGCTAATTTATCACTGAGGTGAAAAGGTGCCATATACACATTAAGAAAGACTTTAGGCTACTTCAGGAATACCTGCATGTATGTAGACTCAGCTGGGATTAAAGTAAATGAGAAAAGTTGATCTACAGGAGAAACATACGTGACAGCAATACAGAATGGCTGACAGCCTTACTGCATTATATTACACTATATTCTTCTTATTTTGAATTGTCACCTCAGACATTTCCTCAGTAAATTGGTGCAAAGAAATTCCTCACAATGCAGGAAATTAAGTGTTTAAAGCCCAAATTTATATATATACAGTGGGTACGGAAAGTATTCAGACCCCTTTAAATTTTTCACTCTTTGTTTCATTGCAGCCATTTTCCAAAAATCAAAAAAGTTCATTTTATTTCTCAGTAATGTACACTCAGCACCCCATCTTGACAGAAAAAAAAACAGAAATGTAGAAATTTTTGCAAATTTATTAAAAAAGAAAAACTGAAATATCACATGGTCATAAGTATTCAGACCCTTTGCTCAGTATTTAGTAGAAGCACCCTTTTGATCTAATACAGCCATGAGTCGTTTTGGGAAAGATGCAACAAGTTTTTCACATCTG